>NC_084496.1:4991507-5263691 GCF_030035675.1 Rhineura floridana | reverse complement strand
ACTTTTAAAAATGGAAATGAACTGCCTTCAAGTCGATCCTGACTTATGGCTACCCTATGAGTAGGGTTTTCATGGTAAGTGGTATTCAGAGGGAGTTTACCATTGCCTCCCTCTGAGGCTAGTCCTCCCCAGCTGGCTAGGGCCTGCTCAGCTTGTCACAGCTGCACAAGCCAGCCCCTTCCTTGTCCGCAACTGCCAGCTGGGGGGCAACTGGGCTCCTTGGGACTATGCAGCTTGCCCACGGTTGCACAGGTGGCAGGGCACGTAACCCTGAGCCGCTCACTGTGGGATGATCTTTAGCTGGCCCTTGACACCCTGGAGACACAAGCAGGGATTTGATCTCACAGACTCCGGACTCCCAGGCAGGCTGTACTCCACACTGTGCTATACCAGCAACTGATTAACTTTTAAGGAAGGCACAATACTTAATTGTGGGTTTATGGGGAGGCTACTTTTTAGTTTTGGGTCATGCCTAATATGATTAGCTTTGCCTCAAAGAAACCTAGTTTTTATGGTGGTGAATGGTTGCTCTTTGTAACAATCTCATTTTAGGGACAAGAGTTCATTTCTCACTGGTAGTTGGCAACAGAGTCCTTCTTTGTAGTTGGCAACAGCGTGGGTAAGGGGGATTTAATTAATTAATTAATTAGATTCCATTTATGAGTTGCTTTCCATAAAATATCTCAAAGTGATTTCACAGGGAAAACATCAACAATAAAATTAATGCATATATACAATTGAAAACAATTGTGTATGTAAAAACCTATTTCAAATCCAATATAGATACAGACTGGGATAGGATGGTCTTCAATAGGCCATGAAAAGACAATAGAGATGGAATTCCAAAGGTTAAGTGCTACCACACTGAAGGCCTCGTTGCTATATCATACAGAACAGATCTCCTGATAAAGAGGTCAGAGTACAGTGATTGTCTGGAAACATAAGAGATGAGATAGATGGAATGGACCTCCTGAACATAAGAACATAAGAAGAGCCTGCTGGATCAGGCCAGTGGCCCATCTAGTCCAGCATCCTGTTCTCACAGTGGCCAACCAGGTGCCTGGGGGAAGCCCGCAAGCAGGACCCGAGTGCAAGAACACTCTCTCCTCCTGAGGCTTCCGGCAACTGGTTTTCAGAAGCATGCTGCCTCTGACTAGGGTGGCACAGCACAGCCATCATGGCTAGTAGCCATTGATAGCCCTGTCCTCCATGAATTTGGCTAATCTTCTTTTAAAGCCGTCCAAGCTGGTGGCCATTACTGCATCTTGTGGGAGCAAATTCCATAGTTTAACTATGCGCTGAGTAAAGAAGTACTTCCTTTTGTCTGTCCTGAATCTTCCAACATTCAGCTTCTTTGAATGTCCACGAGTTCTAGTATTATGAGAGAGGGAGAAGAACTTTTCTCTATCCACTTTCTCAATGCCATGCATAATTTTATACACTTCTATCATGTCTCCTCTGACCCGCCTTTTCTCTAAACTAAAAAGTCCCAAATGCTGCAACCTTTCCTCGTAAGGGAGTCGCTCCATCCCCTTGATCATTCTGGTTGCCCTCTTCTGAACCTTTTCCAACTCTATAATATCCTTTTTGAGATGAGGCGACCAGAACTGTACACAGTATTCCAAATGCGGCCGCACCATAGATTTATACAACGGCATTATGATATCGGCTGTTTTATTTTCAATACCTTTCCTAATTATTGCTAGCATGGAATTTGCCTTTTTCACAGCTGCCGCACACTGGGTCGACATTTTCATCATGCTGTCCACTACAACCCCGAGGTCTCTCTCTTCTGGTCGGTCACTGCCAGTTCAGACCCCATGAGCGTATATGTGAAATTAAGATTTTTTGCTCCAATATGCATAATTTTACACTTGTTTATATTGAATTGCATTTGCCATTTTTCCGCCCATTCACTCAGTTTGGAGAGATCTTTTTGGAGCTCTTCGCAATCCCTTTTTGTTTTAACAACCCTGAACAATTTAGTGTCGTCAGCAAACTTGGCCACTTCACTGCTCACTCCTAATTCTAGGTCATTAATGAACAAGTTGAAAAGTACAGGTCCCAATACCGATCCTTAATACCGATCCTTGAGGGACTCCACTTTCTACAGCCCTCCATTGGGAGAACTGTCCGTTTATTCCTACTCTCTGCTTTCTGCTTCTTAACCAATTCCTTATCCACAAGAGGACCTCTCCTCTTATTCCATGACTGCTAAGCTTCCTCAGAAGCCTTTGGCGAGGTACCTTGTCAAACGCTGTTTGAAAGTCTAAGTACACTATGTCCACTGGATCACCTCTATCTATATGCTTGTTGACACTCTCAAAGAATTCTAATAGGTTACTGAGACAGGACTTTCCCTTGCAGAAGCCATGCTGGCTCTGCTTCAGCAAGGCTTGTTCTTCTATGTGCTTAGTTAATCTAGCTTTAATCATACTTTCTACCAGTTTTCCAGGGACAGAAGTTAAGCTAACTGGCCTGTAATTTCCAGGATCCCCTCTGGATCCCTTTTTGAAGATTGGCGTTACATTGGCCACTTTCCAGTCCTCAGGCACGGAGGAGGACCCGAGGGACAAGTTACATATTTTAGTTAGCAGATCAGCAATTTCACCTTTGAGTTCTTTGAGAACTCTCGGGTGGATGCCATCCGGGCCCGGTGATTTGTCAGTTTTTATATTGTCCATTAAGCTTAGAACTTCCTCTCTCGTTACCACTATTTGTCTCAGTTCCTCAGAATCCCTTCCTGCAAATGTTAGTTCAGGTTCAGGGATCTGCCCTATATCTTCCACTGTGAAGACAGATGCAAAGAATTCATTTAGCTTCTCTGCAATCTCCTTATCGTTCTTTAGGACACCTTTGACTCCCTTATCATCCAAGGGTCCAATTGTCTCCCTAGATGGTCTCCTGCTTTGAATGTATTTATAGAATTTTTTGTTGTTGGTTTTTATGTTCTTAGCAATGTGCTCCTCAAATTCTTTTTTAGCATCCCTTATTGTCTTCTTGCATTTCTTTTGCCAGAGTTTGTGTTCTTTTTTATTTTCTTCATTCGGACAAGACTTCCATTTTCTGAAGGAAGACTTTTTGCCTCTAAGAGCTTTCTTGATTAACCATGCTGGTTAATCAATGAGGAGATAGTATCTGCAAAGTACAGTGTTTGGGTATATAAGGAGTGAAATGACCTTTTAGATTCCCTGGCCCTAAGCTGTACAAGGCTTTGTACACCAGTACCAGCACCTTGAACTTGACTTGGTAGCTAATTGGCAGGTAGTGCAAGTCTGATTTCAGAATGAATGACACACTCAATATTTTTTTTAAAGAAACCTTGATGGTGTTGCTGTTTGAGATTAAGGGTGAATTAGTGTGGTGTCACCGAATTAGTGTGGTGTCACCTAATTAGATGAATATGTGGCTAGTTAGCTGAAGTTAGAACGTGGGCGTAAATGCATACTTGTTGGCTGGTCTGAGGTTGCTGCTTGAGTGCTCCCTCTTGCTCACTTGTTATGTCTTTGTCAAATTAATTCTGCCATTGCAAAAGTTGCCTTTTTGGTTTTCTTTTTCTGTCTTTTTAGCTTGAAGCTTTCTTAAAAAAAAAAAAGCCACGGAAAAGATTTCAGCACCATGGGATATTTTTAGCTAGAGTTTGGATTTACCGATTCCTGGTCCCTTGTTATTAATGGCACATATAAAAATGAGCAATGCACTCTTATTCCTATGTTACTTGTGGTGAGAGATTGTGATGAGAGATGCAAGGCTTGCCATACCTCTTTCTGTTATGTGTGTCAAAATACACACTGGATCCAGTGATGTAGGATTTCCAGGAAATTTTGAATTGTAAAATTTCCCAAGTTAAGGTAGAGTAGGCACGGGGAGCCTTTGGCCCTCCAGATGTTGCTGAACTACAACTTCCACCAACCCAGGTCATTGACCATACTTGCTGGGGCTGATAGGAGGTGTAATTCAGCAGCATCTGGAGAGCCAAAGGTTTCCCACATCTGCTGTACAGAATTGTCAAATTTAGCACCTCCGTTTTAATTGTGTTTGGTAAAAATGCTAAAAACATTCAAATGAACAAGCTTTGCTAGCATTGTATTTGCAATAGGGACTGATTCATTGTTACTAATGGAGTTATGAAATGGAAAAATTTCTGCTGAAGCATATAAATCACTGGCAATTTTTTCTGCCCCACATCATTGATTTATTCTGTCTTCATACTAATTTTTGTTATTTGAAAATTGTTGTGCGGGTAGCACATACAATATTAGTCACTTGTTTGCAAATGCTATCACTTAGAATTAGATATCAATTAGAATCTGCATTACACAGCAGACAATTATAATGTCGCTGAGGGCACATGAGAGTAACTGAGAGTGAAGACAAAGCAAAATAATAGGCAAGTGTTTCCTCAAGGAATGGGGTGGGGATTGTTGCCAACTTGAGATGCTTTTCTACCCTGCTGAAAGTGTTCACAAATAACAAATGCAAGTAGTTTTAGCTCAGCTCCAGGAGACAAGAATATCTTATACCGAATTGTCCTTGACACAAAACTGCAGCTGCTTGCTTATTTCAGATATAAGATAGGCAGGCCGTGTAGTAGTGTGGTTAATTGGACTTTGTAACTGCGGATTAGTGTGATTGTAGAAACCATTCGCAAAGCAGATTTTTTTTAACATTGTTTAAAAATACAGGAAGGGATGAGTGTGCAGACGGTGGTAGGACTAGCATCATGTGCACATTAAACAGGCAATTTAAATGTGTTGGTGTTTTGCATACAGATGTGTTTAGCTGAGCATCATACAGGAAGGTCCGAGTTAGGACCTTTTTTTTTTTTTATTCGTGCATATTAAGCCTTATACGGTGCAGGGCCACGATACCTGTTGGAACGCCTCTCCCGATATGAACCGGCCCGTACACTACGTTCCACAACGAAGGCCCTCCTCCGGGCCCCGACTCATAGGGAGGCCCGGAGGGTGGTGACAAGATCTAGGGCCTTCTCGGTGGTGGCCCCCGAATTGTGGAACAGTCTCCCCGTGGAGGTGCGCTTGGCGCCGATGCTGTTTTCTTTTCGGCGCCAAGTGAAAACCTTTCTTTTCACCGAAGCATTTTAATTTAGTTTAACTTAAATTTATACAAATTGTTGTAATTGATTTTTGATTGTTTTTATGTCCTGTGGTATTGTATTATGATTTTACTGTACTTTGTTCACCGCCCAGAGAGCTATTGCTAGTTGGGCGGTTTATAAGCTTAATTAATAATAATAATAATAATAATTGTGGTAGAGTAATCTAGTAATGCATGCATTTTTATATCTACTGGTTCACAACAGAAAGACACAATTTAAAACTTGGAAGTTATTGGATGAACTTTCTATTAAGTTTTAGAAGATAATAGTCACAGCTCATTTAATCTCCATGAACTAGAAAATGTGATGCCACTTACTATGACATTCTGTTAGGGAAAAACATTTGTCTAACTATGTAGCAAATACTGTATACTGTAACCAATTTATATAGCCATGCATCCATTTTACTATGTACATGATCTTGAGAGTGTAAATTATTAACAATGCATGCACCAGTTTGTTTTAAAGGCTATGTGCTTTGAAAAGGTGGGTGCAAGGCAAATGTTTGTAGAATAAAACATAACCATTGTCAGAGTGGAAATGTATTGTGTACAATGCTCTACTATTGCATAAAGGCCCAAAGCAAGTTGAGAGAACGATGGCTTACCTAAGGCTAGACTATATGGAGAATGCCTGCCATCTGTAGAACAGGACACTTGACCACTGTAAACTAATCCATAGCCTTCAAAAATAACTCTTCCAAAGCTTCTTGCGTCTGGGTGTGTTTTACATGCCTGATGCTATAAACCAATCAGGAAAATTTTGGTGGCTTATGTATTTCCACAGAAGCCTCTTTGCCATTTGTTCTTAAAGCTGTTTTTATGTGTTTTGTCGTAGATATGTTTTACGCTATGTGTTTTTATTTGCTTTAATTCTTGTTGTAATCCACCCTGAGAGTGTGGCTATAGGATGGTATATAAATGCCTAAACTAAGAAGAACAATAATTTATTTATTGATTGATTGATTTGATTTGTATCCTCCCAGTAGGAGTCCAGGGTGGCAATAAATCATATTTAAATTTATTTTCCTTTCTTCCCAAGAGCTTCAGGATAACTCACAGCTATTTATTTGTGCACATCGGACTTTTTCCCTTAAAGCACGGATGGGTAGAAGGCAGATTAGGATCTACTAGTAGATCTCTGGTGATTTGCAATGCATTAGCAAGGGGTTTTCATGCCTGATTGTTTAACAATAGAAGCAACAAAATGACTTTTCCCACTTAAATTAGGCCAGAACAAAGGAAACTAGCCGGAAGTGGACTATGTTGAACAACTCTAAACTCAGTTCAGTTCTGGTGGTAAAAATAAATAAATCCCTAGCCTTGGAATGTGTTCAGAGACACTCTGTTCTTTGATTCCAGTGTGGTGTAGTGGTTAAGGTGTTGGACGACGACCTGGGAGACCAGGGTTCAAATCCCCACACAGCCATGAAGCTCACTGGGTGACCTTGGGCCAGTCCCTGCCTCTCAGCCTCAGAGGAAGGCAATGGGAAACCCCCTCTGAATACCACTTACCATGAAAACCCGATTCATAGGGTCACCATAAATCGGAATCGACTTGAAGGCAGTACAACCAACCAATGTCCTTTGCACTGGGCTCTCGTTGGTATATCTAAGTATTTTTGCTTAGCTGGCTGGAATGATACCTTGAAAGTTGATCATGCCTCTTGGTTGCCAGGGTGGAGAACAAAGAGGTGTGTGTTAAAACTACTCTACTGTCTTACTGAACTTACATTCATAGCTCCATCCACTTCTGCCTCTGGCCTCACCTACCACTATCATGTGGCCCCTGGAAGGTTGCCTAGAAGGGAATGTGGCCCTCTGGCAGAAAAGGTTTCTCCACCCCTGTTTTAACACTGAAGCTATTTGCTTCTTATATGTTACATATGTGTATTATGTAGCTGAATGACAGGCATGTCTTATGCCTATCTGTATTCTACAGCAGGCTTAAAGTTTGTTTACAACAGTGCTATGAGTCAGTTCATTATATTAATAAGCTCTGAATTGCCTAAGACTGGCTTGGCATTTATTCCTGGCTGGAAATTTTACCCATATGCAAATTTGTCAATTTTATGTCGAGCATCAGTCCTGTTGGAGGAGGCAGCTTTACAAGAGGAATGAGAATCATCATTGGAAAACTGTTATGTGAATCCTTAAATTACTTCACTGGTAATTCTTCCACAAGGCACAATAAAATGTGTGGAGATTATCAGGCATATTTGGAAAAGTATGTTATGAATTTATTTTATGCCTGAGATGTTCGGATGGTTTTTCACATTCATTGCAGTCTACTCTTGTTCATGATCATTTTACTGCTTAATGACATTGCTTCAGATTATTTGTTTTGTCTTTCAAATTACTCATATCTTGTGGTATTTTATTTCAGAGTCATATTTATGTCTGTAAGATAAATTAAACAAATTAAGTGTAAATAATGGTCTTCAGTGCCCTTTCCCAGCAAGTTGTTTGGTTTCCAACCTGTTTCCAACCATTTGTTTGCTTTCTGTTATAATTAATCTGTGTGTTCCTCCAGAAGAACTTGTTTGCATGCAATATATACATAAAAATCTTGGGTTATGTGTTCTGTGTGCCTGTGAATAAATAATACATTCAAGACAATTATGTTTCAAAAATCATTGAATGCTGCCTTCTGGAGAATTATGTATTTGAGACTTTGCTCTCTCCATTATTTCATATGCTGCAGCAGCACCCCAGAAAGCAAGCTGCCATTTCTATTTCACGCATTGCTAGAGTAGCATCACCCCAGGACATTGGGGGAAGCTCCAAGATCCTCACTAGAGGGTGCTGTTTAAATTTCCCACAATGCAATTGTGTTATGTGAGCTTTATGGGAGGTTGCAAATGCAGCTCATTTTGCCCAATGTTGATTGTAGGGCTCAGGGCAAATGTCAGTAGTATGCCCTGCTAGGGTGCTGGGAACTCCCAACAATGCCTAATTTCTTCTTACAATCTATAATAAGAGGATTAGTCAAATTCATGGGGGAGGATAAGGCTATTGCTGGCTACTAGCCACACTGCTATGTTCTACCTCCTGTCATGAGCCCTTTGAGGGACTCTTGGTGAGTGAGGAGCAGGAGGAGGAAGAAGAATGGGATCCTGGGGTGAGGCCCAGTGGATTGCAGTTGGAGGGGGCTGTAATAGAAGAAGGCTTCAGTGCTTTAGATGGTGACAACTCTACCCCTGTAGTTCCAGTCACAACTGAGGAAGTGCTGTCTGGCATTGAGTCACCCCTTGTCCTGCCTTTCAGCCCTGCCTAGTCACCTGAGCAGCCACCTGTGCCTCCTCCTCAGGAGGTTCAACCGGAGGCAGTGTGAGAGGAGGATCTGACTGAGTGCTACCGTCACCAAGGACATGCCAGCTGATGCACAGGCACCAGTAGATAGCTCCAGCTTTTCAACCTGTCCGTAGGAGTGCTCGGTTACTCATGCAGTCCCATTCATAGATACCTTCCCCACACAAATAGAAACCTGCCCCGAGCCTACCTAAAGGGTCTCAAGGAGTGTGTCTAATTGCTGCAACAACATCTTAGCTTGAGTAGTCATGCCTAGTTATGCTGTGTAGAGATGCAGAGTCCTGTGTAATCTGTAAACTGATCTATGAAATCCTCTAAACTGAGATTTCACATTAAACATAATGGAGAAAAAACACCAGTGAGTCTGAATCCAACAAGTTTGGCTAGCACCAGAGCTTGGAATAGTTACTTTTTCGAACTACAACTCCCATCAGCCCCAGCTAGCATGGCCACTGGATTGGGCTGATGGGAGTTGTAGTTCAGAAAAGTAACTTTTCCAAGCTCTGGCTAGGACACCTCAACTGCTGGAGGCAATCTGCTTCTGTACACCAGTTTCTGGAAGTGGAAAGAGTGCTTGTGCACACAGGCTTCCCAAAGGGGCATGTGGTTGGCCACTGTGAGAACAGGTTGTTGGACTAGATGGGCCTGATTTGGCAGGGCTCTTATGATGTTCATAAGAGGATTAAAAATACATTTTAACATCAGGTCTGGGTGTACCCCTAAAAGTATAATGTGTGCAGAGAAAAGTAAAATGTTTGGAGAGGCTAACAATTGATAAGCCTAAAACAGGAGGGGCTATGAGACACCAAACATTCTTGGTTCCATATTTTGTGCTTCTAGAAGCCATATCTAAGAAGGGTTCAGGAGTTTTATATTAGCTGATCTATTTACTAAAGTCTTTTCCTTCCTGTGTGTTCTTTATCATCATGCAAATACCAAGGTCCACATAACCATACAACCTTTACAATGAGGGCTCCAGTTCTTCACTCCTGCAGGGCACTGTTGAAGATTCATGTCAGGCCCAGTGGGGAAGTGCCTAGAAGACATTGCTACAAATTCCATCCCTCCTTTCCAGTCTCCTCTTGCCAGGATTCCATGGTGGATGAAGCCCTGATTGCGAGCTGGATGGATGTCTGGATATGTCTAAGGATTCAAATTACTCTCCTGTCACATTTGGTGCTATTGTAACGTCTGTTGAAATGGCAGTATGCCAGAATTCCTCTGTGTGTGTGTGTGTGTTTAATGGCTGCATCTCCTAAATTTATAGTTCCCAGTGACATTTCCAGGAGAAGCCCTGTTCAAATTAAAAGAGGCTTCATTTCAGACAAGTGACTCCTCCATCTTGTTGTAGTTGCTGGACGGCTTCAACACAATGCATCTTCACATCGCAATCCATGGACATACAACTTGTGCTACTGCAGATCACTCTGTGTGCATTATCCTCAGGATGATGGTGTCACCACCTGTTGTTTTTATAGGTGTTGTGTGTGTGTGTAATGATTGTGGGTGCTCCCTGGTGAGAGGAAGGGAGCTCCAGGGGTGGCAAGTGTGTAGTTTTGCCTCACCTTTTGGTGAGAGAGTAAGTTGGGGTGGTAGCAGGAGAAGTGGACGGGATGCTGCTAGCTGTATACACATGTTTGTGCATTTGGTGGGTGGGGTTGTTTGTCTTTATGGTATATTCATGTTTGTTTGTTTATTTGATTGGTTGATTGATTTATATCCCACCTTTCCTCCCAGTAGGAGCCCAGGGCGGCAAACAAAAGCACTAAAAACACTTTAAAATATCATAAAAACAGACATTAAAACATATTAAAACAAAACATCTTTAAAAACATATTAAAACAAAACATCTTTAAAATCATTTTTTAAAAAGTTTTAAAAACATCTTTTTTTAAAAAAAGAAAAGGTTTAAAAACATTAAAAAGCAGTTCCAACACAGACGCAGATTGGGATAAGGTCTCTACTTAAAAGGCTTGTTGAAAGAGGAAGGTCTTCAGTAGGAGCCGAACAGATGAGAGAGATGGCGCCTGTCTAATATTTAACGGGAGGAAATTCTAAAGGGTAGGTGCCACAACGCTAAAGGTCCACTTCTTATATTGTGCGGAACAGACCTCCTGATAAGATGGTATCTGCAGGAGGCCCTCACCTGCAGAGTATATAAGGGATAAGTCTTTCAGGTATCCTGGTCCTAAGCTGTATAGGGCTTTGTACACCCAAACTAGAACCTTGAGCTTAGCCGGGTAGCTAATCGGTAGCCAGTGTTTTGACCTGCTAGTACTGATTGTGATTAGTTCTTTTAGGTTATACTGATGTTTGAGATGATCTTTTTAAATGCTTTGTATTGGTTTAAATGTGTAATTTTGTTTTTATGAAGTCTAATGGTAATGTTAAGATGTTAATGTTTACGATGATATTTTCAAATGTTTTGTCTTGTTTTAAATGTGTAATTTTGTTTGATTTTTTTACAACACTGTAAACTGCTTAGACTGAAGCTTCTTTTGAAGTATGAAGCAGTATACAAATTAATTAATTAAATAGTCTCTTGCAAATACTCCTCAAATCTTCCCAGAGCTCTTTTCTTCTGTGTAATACCCTCAAGGCTTTTTTTAATGAGGGAATGAAATTGTTGGGTGTTTCCTGTAATTAAGAAGCTTGTGTGTTTGGGATTGTGCTGAAGTTGGCACAACAGCCACTAGACTGAATACTGCAGATGATCATGGATGCTGTTTCACACACTGGTACAATTAAAGTGGATTGTGTTGTGTGTGTGCCCACAATAAGCACTTTTAAATATCTGCTATGAAAGAGAGGCTTAAGAAGAGAAGAAATGAAAGAAGAGAGACAAATAAAGTATAATAATGGGTAATTGAATTTTGACCCAATAAATTTGGCTAACCTTCAAAGCTAACACTGCAGTAGCGCAGTATTATTAGCAATAAAAAGAATTTGCTTTGCCCTTTTAAAATTACCATAAACTGATTGACTGAAGCGGAATGATGTTAATATTTAAGAAGTAGGACACTAGATTGTATTATCTCAGAAGCTCTGTCACCAGCCACACTCTGTAGTTTTCTTATCTAATTATTGTCTTCAAATTGTATTAACACTCCAACAATTTGTCCACTGCTGGAAAAGTAATTTCCATTTGTGTTACTACTTTACTGCTTCATATTTCCTTCATATTTGGGAGACTCACTAGCTAGTTCCAAAGAGTGCTCTTCCATCAAAACAGATTAGTTTAATTTTACTTAAAGAGGATGGGGAGCTGGGGGAAGGAGTTCCCTTCTTAAATTGTGATCTGGTGAACAGAAGAACATAATAAGGTGCCTTATACTATTTGTTCGTCTACTTCAGTATTACGTACACTGACTGGCAGCAGCTCTTCACAGTTTCACACAGGGAGTTTCTCCTGACCCTACCTGGAGATGACCCCTGGTACCTTCTTCATGGAAAGCAGATGCTCTGCAACTGAGCTTCATCCACTGGTCCATCTAGCTCAGTATTGTTCACACTGACTGGCAGCAGCTCCGCAGGGCTTCAGGCAAGGGGCTCTCCCACCCCTACCACGATATGCCAGGAATTGAACCTGGGACCTTTTGCATGCAAAACATGTTCTCCATCACTGAGCTGTTGCCCTTCTGGTATGGCTTGTGAGTGCCCAAGGATGTCAGTCTCTGCTGGCCAAGTGTATAGCAGCAGTAAAATGATTAGCAGATGATGGCCAGTGGCCGAGCCATAAATCTGTCAGGCTCAAGTGGAGGAGAGGCCAGCAAAACAGCCAGCATGAATACCAGGTTGAAACAGCCAAGAGAGTGCAGAACAGCTGAGTCCTTGGGGAAGTCCAGAGTCCAGTAACTGATGATCCAATTAGGCAGGGCAGGGTCGAAGGCATGGGATCACAAGTAGGGCTGGCAACCATCTGACATGGAGTGTCGTTGTTTCCAACAAGCACCCAAGCCATTCCCAGTCTTTTAAGCTTAGTGCCTGAGGCCAAGTGTTTGCACTCAGTCTTCCCTCTTTCGAGAGCTTATGGTTCTTAAATAGGCCCACTGCCTCCGTTGTTCCAACATCCGCTAGTGTCTCATCTCTGCTGGGGATGGAGTAGCTTCCTGGTCACTCCCTGAATCTGACAGGAGGACTCCAGCAGTGTCCTCAAGGGTCTTGAGCTGCCTCTCTGCTCATCCCTTCACTTGGGTCTGAGATCTCCCATTCCCCTTCATCCTCTGTTGAGTCCTCCATGGGAGGCATGACAGACAGCGGTGAGCAGTTTTTGAGTGTGTGTGTGTGTGAGAGAGAGAGTCCCTGTGTGTGTGCATTTTGGGGTTCCTGGTGTGTGTATTAGGAGGGGCCTGAGCTGTGTGTCTGTGTGGTGCATGTGCATGCATGAAAGAGAAAGAGAATCCCTGTGTGTCTCTGTGTGTCTGTGTTTGAGGGCAGCCCTGTTGTTGGATAATTTTTCTCCTTGGGATCTTCCTTGTTAGGTGGGGCAGACATATTTCTAGGTGGGGCATTGGGAGGGGAGAGGTGCATAGCACCAACTGATCACCCCCCCTACACACACACATACACACTGGTGGAGAGGATATGAAGGCCAGACCAGAGGAAGGTAAAGGCAGTGACCTTTCCCCTCACTCCTCCTCTATCCAGAGAGTATGTTAACTTACATGAATGAAGTTTAATATGTTGGGTTGTCTTGCCCTTTTTTGAGAGATCCCCAGAATACCAGACTCAAAAGCTTGATTTTACCTATAGCTACAGTCCCTTAAGATCCTCCGTGGCGCAGAGTGGTAAGCGGCAGTAACGCAGCCGAAGCTCTGCTCACGGCTGGAGTTCAATTCCAACGGAAGAGGAAGTTGAATCTCCAGTAAATGGGGTCGAGGTCCATTCAGCCTTCCATCCATCCGTGGTCAGTAAAATGAGTGCCCGGCATATGCTGGGGGGGGGGGGTAAAGAAAGGCCGGGGAAGGAACTGGCAATCCCACCCCATATATATGGTCTGCCTAGTAAACATTGCAAGACGTCACCCTAAGAGTCGACGGAAACGACTCACACTATAAGTGTGGGGACACCTTTACCTTTACAGTCCCTTTTCACCTGTGATCTGATTCTTCATGAACTGAACTGCTTTAGGAAAGACAGTGAGCTCCTGTGCTTGGGTTTGAAGCTGCATTAGGTATCTCAGTTTTAGATTCCATCTGAAAAACAAACTTGTCTGTACTACAAATTTATGGAATGGCAAAGAGAAAATAAATACTGTAGGGTGTGTTTGTTAATTCTTCCTTGAGAGTCCTTCCTTCTAGTCTTGGTCCTGACCTTTAGATGTACCTTCCTGTTAGACAATCAAGGGAAATTTTTTAGCTGGCTGCTATATAAAGGACAAACTGAGCAATTGGAAATTAATTGTGGAAAGGAATTGGATTATTTTTTTTACTGGTTTATGGGATAATTTTCTGTCCAGAAAACCGGAAAAGGCCTCATGCTGAGCTGCATATATTGAGAAAATCAGAAATTAGGCCTGAGTTACAGCTGAGGTGTCCAGCCAGCCAGCTACCTAACTCTAGTGAGAACAGCATTATTTATATTCTCCTAGGGCTGTTTTCATCCTTTGCCATCAAGTAATCAAGAAAAGAAGAAGAAAATAGGCACTATGATTGTGAGCATAACGAGTGCTTTAAAATAGTAAAAGGTAGCCATTTTTCCCCATACCCAGAAAGACTCGGGACACAAATATTGGAGAACAGGCAAGCCAAATTAACCAAATTCTGACCATCCGGACAGGTGAGGCTTTGACTAAGTCTGGTGGGGAAGCCTTCCCTCCCCAGGCTCTTGGGCATATAACAAGCCACCATCTGTGACTCCCCAGACGAGGATGAGGAAAACCTCCCTCCTTTAGGTGAGCCTTGGGTATGCACCCAGCCTGCACATCAGGGCTCTGCCGCACCGGCATTCACCCCAATGTGCAACCCGGCCACAAGGGGCATCCCCCCAGGGCTGCCCAGGCATCAAGCACTGGGAGATTCCTAGTGGGTGCCCCCAAAACCAAAAAGCCTCAGTATGCCTAACTTTTACCCACAAACCACAACCTTGTCACCTGCCCTGTCCCTATGCCAACTGGCAGGCAACTGCATCCCTCCTATAGCCAATTGAATTAAATACCACTGTATGAAGTTGGCAAAACAAGGGGGGATCAAACTGTGCATCCCCCCAAAAAAATCCTACTCAGCTCCTAAATGGCAACTAGACAAGCTCGTGCTGAAAGGATGGGAGGGTGGGCACAGGAAAAGAGGGTGAGTTGGAGGAGGGGCTGGCTTCTTCTTCTTCTTCTTCTTCTTCATCATCATCATCATAAATCATCTCACTTGATTCTCCCAGTGGTAGTGTTTGACTTTTGATCTTTGCTGAGGTGTTTGGCGCTTGGTGTGTTCCTGACAGCAATGGGAATTAAGACTGCTCTTGATGGATTATTTAATATGCTTAGCTTATTACTTTTACTTTGTAATTTTGTTAGTGGCCTCACCCATTCATATTATTCAGTGGAGTACTTTGCATATAAACCATGGTTTGTGGGCCTCATTTTCCAATAAAACAATTGCTAATTCAATCAATTGGAAACATTTAAAATGAGGTTGATAAAAATTTATGGGAGTCAAAAGGTTGCTGTGTTTATTTATCTGACCACAACTGTAGGAAGACATAGTGCAATTACTCGGAATTAAGTCCCACTGTGTTCAGTAAGACTTAGTCCCAGAAAGTATACAGCTCTGTTGTGGCAAAGCATAGGTACAGTTCAGATGTAGCAGGAAGGCATAATCTTATATTGTATGAACATATACAAATCATGCTAAGCCTTGGGAGAACCTCAGGCTTGCAGGCTTCCTTTTCCTTTTCTATGCCTGCAAAGAGGTTGTCCTAAACCACTCCAGCTACTTACAGCTTCCTGCAACAGGCCCAGTTTAGGCTTCCCTTTGTTGGAGCTGACATGGCAAAAATACTGAATTCTCTGGCCTTCCCATAGTTTTCATCTGGTTGGTGTAAGCAGCAAGGCTCTGGATGCAGTGATGGATCAGCCACTCTGTTAAGCTCCGCTTCTGCCCACTGGATATTGGGATTGCTCTGTTAAAAATGATATTAATGTTGGGAGTAAAGCACCAACACGTTACAAATGACCTGGAGCAGTAGCAGGGCAGGGCGATAGACCAAAAGGCAACCTGTTCTTCTCTCTGCTGATTCCTCCCCTAAAGTGATTGTTGTTTTTGCAGGCTTTGCTCCTCCCTTTTCTCCCCTATCTTCTCGTCTTTGTTTTCGTTAATTAGTAATGGCTCCATGAGTGGAAGTTGCATGGCTACTTTAGCATGTATGACTTTACCTCATTGAAGCAATAAACATTAACTTTCTTTATTCTTTCAACTACCAGTCTTAACAGACTAGTTATATCTGCACTTGGCTGCAATTATACACACACACACCAAAATTCCCTCTAACAATTAAGATAAGAAACATTTGAATATTCTTGACTAAAATAGTTTGAACTTGCAACAAAATATTCCTGCCGCAGAATCACTCAAAATGCTTAGTTCATTCTCAGTTTGAGGGAACAGTTGCTTGTGTGTCTAAAAGAGGATTGCCTACTAGCCACCCCTTGTAAAATTTACGAATTGCTATGTCTTTGGGAGGGAACACATAATGTAATTAAAATGAGAACAAGCACTCTCATCTGTCAGTTGTTCATTGTCTATTTGCTATACCACCTGAGGTGTTTTGTTCCTCGGAATTACTGTGGCCACGCTCCATACTTAAGTGCCTGTCAAACAATATGGATGGCAAAGAGGGTTTTAAGTAAGTGATCTGCATGAATCAAAGATGCAGTAGCTGCTAATTCCTGAGTAATGAAGTAATAAATTCTCTTTGCCATTTCCATCCTTAATTACTCTACATAAACAAGATGTCAAGGGGAGACTGGTCATTTTTAATGCAGAGTGGAAGGTGGGGTGAGGCTGCATTCACAATTGTGACATTGGCACGTGTCGTTTCTGAAGTCCAAGTATAAATATTAGGTTGCATCCAGTGCTAGAGTAATGCTATTGAAATTAATGGGAATGCTTAACTCAGGTTCATTTCTTTCACTGGGTCTACTCTGACTATAACTTAGTTAGAAGGAACCCATTATAATTAATGCATTGTCCCTGGCCAAGGACGCTTTGAAAACAAGGAAGGACTTCGTTACTCACGGTTGTGATGGTGTAATATTGGCTGTAATGTGGGAAATCCTGTCACTGAGGGTTTGAGGGGATCAAAGGGGGGGAAATTCTTGAGTGCTGCAGAACTTGGTGCCTAATTTCCATTTGGCTTTTAACCAGAGACAAGCAAGAAAACAATTTTTTTGATTCTGACAATCTGTCCCATAAAAGTAGATGGAAAACTACAATGTACATAATGCATTTAAATACATAATAGATCAAAGAAGTGGGAAGGAAATGAAATGGCTCAGAATTAATTCTGGGCATGCAGTGTAAGGGAAAAAATGAAATTATACAGTCGCACAGCAGGTGCCTCTCCCTCTGGAGAAATTATACTCTATGAAAGTGCAGTTGGACAATTTAATGATTGGCAGGTTTATGGGATATTCTCTTAAGCACCCAGCCATTTTTGTTATTGGTAAGACAAAGCACTGCATAAATCATAAAACATGGTACTGCAATAGTTAACTCTTCTCATCGGTTTGCTGAAAAACACATTTGTTGATACACTTCTAATGCTGCTTGAAACAACACTGGCTGGTTGCCATGGAATACAAGCTTTAGAGAGTTCTGTCCTTTGGAGGGTTCTTCAGTGATTCCTTTGTTTTGATTTGTTGATGTCTGGGGAAGTATGGCAGATTGCTAGGTTGTCACCCCATACACACTCTTTTTTGTTTTTCTTTTAAAAAAGAGTCTGCTCCTGGGCCCTTAATACCAGCCTAAGACTGGCATTTTGCACAAGTAGACCAGAAATAAATAGGCAAGACACATATATGGGGTAAACTAGGACCATTTTATTAACTGCAACGTTAAGAACGTATGAACTCAAGGACTGATAAAACCTCTAAACTGCATAGGAGAAGTAAAACCATGTGCGGGAAATCCATCAACCTCTCTCAAGCTCCTAAGCCTAGCCAGCGCGGGCAAGCCTACCCTACAGGGAGTCAAGCTATTCATGCTTCCAGCTCTTTTCCCCTGCCACACCTCATCAGGTGAGGAGGTCTTCCTGATTCACGCCCCCACAAGTCCCCTTAACTCCAGGTGAGTGACACAGGTTAATGATCCATACTCTGCCCCATGGGGTCCTGCAGCCCTGTTGGCAAGTCTCTGGGATCACTGTTCACTGGAAAAGTGCTTCAGGGTATTCGCTTCTTATTGATTTATTGATTTATTATTATTTATTAGTTAAATTTATACCCCGCCTTATGGTCAAAAGGCCCTCAAGGCGGCTTACAAAAGAAAATGAACGTAACAATACATCAATAGAACATAATACATCAATAAAATAATATAATTCTCAAAATTAAATAACATCAGGGGGCTGACATCAGGGGGCTCTGTTTGCTCACTCGGGTCTGGAGTCAGCAAGAGGTTGATTTGTTGTTCAAAGTCAGGGCATGGACCACTGACCTGAACCAGCAGGCTGCTTTTATATTCTCAATTTCTGATTGTTAGACTAGTGTTAAAAGCACATGAGCAAAGCCAGTAAGACTTTGGCAACCCTTAGACTCCATATGTCTTCTGTGCAATTCTAAAGACATCATAACATGCACCCCCCAAGCCTTCAAAAACCACTGGGGCTCTGTGAGCAGTACACAGAGTGCTCAGGCTTGAATGCAAAACAGAGAAAATGTTAAAGGAGTTGTTGAAAACATGTTGGAAAACAGAGGCAATAGCAAAAATAAAATGACTCTAGTCTCCATATAATTGCTATGTGTGCTTTGTGACTGCAGGTCACTTAAATATTAAACGTCTCCCAGAATTCATGTTGATAAATTCACCTTGGTCCAAAGCCCAATTGAAATGTTGTGGTCTCCATGTAGGAAATAAAGAATATATTTCATTCTCTATGACTGTTGAGTTTCCTTTTAAAAAAAAAAATCTGGATCACTTTGCCTATTGCTGCAGTGCAAGCATTCAAGAAATCTGTGGTCTGGGTGTTTGACATTGACCAAATGGTAAGTCATGTATTTAAAAGCCTCCATCCCCATGTTCTCTGGACTATATTTAAATCGAGCCTGAGGGTAGTTTAGATGTAATATACAAGATATGAAAAAAAATGAGAGCAAAGCAAGAAAAATCTCCCAAAGCAAACTTAAATGGTTTTTAACATAAATTTGCTTGCTGTAAGCTCAGGTGAACAATGTCTTTCAGAGATGCTTTAGAAAGTGTTTTCCATGTAATGATTTAATGCCTCTGTTAACATCTGTCTAGATCCATTTTTTTTAAAGAGCATTCCAGTTTTCACATTATGTAACAAGCAATACTTTTCAGCTAAACTGCTGGCATGTGTGGGCTATTCTTTATAGTCATGAATTCCTAAGGGTAAATTGACAGGTCTGAGCATTAGGCAAACTAGACAGAAATATCCTGAAATGGAATTGCAGGTGTAAAAACATCCATTTAGAGCTATTATGTGAATAAAAGTTTGGACTCACCAAGCCATTTGTAATTTCAACATCCTCATGGAGTTTTGGCATGTGAGATAGTAGGTATATTACAAACATAAGAAGAGCCTTGGTGGATCAGGCCAAAGGCCATCTAGTCTAACATCATGTGCTCACAGTGAACAACCAGTTGCCCGTGGGGAAGCCAGCAAGCAGAACTTGAGGACAACAACACTCTTCCCACATGTAGTAATCAGTGAGTTACTCAGAGGCGTGCTGCCTCACACGTTGAAGGTAGAACTTAGCTATCTATGGCCAGACATATATCCATGTTGCATGTGTCTATTTATAAATAAACACAGAGGTAGAACATCTACTTTCCTTGACATAGCCTATGCTGGTATGTAAGCCATTTCTCCATGAATTTATAAGTGCTTTCCCCAGTAATAGATCAAGTCTACATCCCCAAAAGTTGTGAGCCACTTCACAGGTGTCTTTTTTGATGGTGGTGATGGTGGTGGTAATGTATTTGTCAACAGTGGTGGCAATAGCAGCTTTAGTTCTCATCCAGTAACTATTCTGACTTGTCTTTGGAGGGGTCTCACAGGGCAAGGCAGCTGGAGTTTCAAAACATTGGACAGCTCAGAGTGTACATCTTGCCCCAAGGAACGATTGTAAATTAATTAAAGGAGCCTTTATATCTCCTGGAGTTATACTGGATTGTCCTACCCGGTACCACTAGCCCGCCTTGAGGAATGTGGCTTCTTATAATGTCTCTGTCCTGAAGGTGGGCATTTCTCCTTGCTATGGCTTCTTGTGTCATTATTCTCTGTCCTGTTGGGCAGGCACTTTAGAGCTGGCTTCTCAGCTGAATTGAGCTCAGGGGAAAATGTGTGTGTGTGTGTTTGTGGGGTGGGTCCACAGGTTCATAACTATAGGTTCAATGTCTGTTTCTGAGACTTGGCTTAATGACTTAGGTCCCAAATATCTGAAAGACCACCTCTTTCCCTACAGACCCTCTTGAGTGTTGATATCAGCAGAGGGGGCCCTCTTGGTGGTTCTGCCACCCTCAGAAGTTTGGGGAGATGTCTGTGAGAGGGCATTCTCTGTGGTGGCCTCTAAGTTGTAGAACTCCCCACCAAAATGCATCTGGCAACTTCACTGTACAGTTTTAGGTGAATGCTTAAGATGCACCTCTGGCCTTTGATACCTGAGACATTTTTTTTTAGGACCCTATTTTGGGATTTCAGGTAAATTGCTGTAACCCATTCTTGGACCTTTGGATGAAGGCTGGAAAATTGATGGTGATGATGATGATCATATAATTTTTTTTGAAAAAAAACAAAACTGCATTAAAAATCAGAGAAGTGAATAACATAATTGAGAGCTGCATTCCACTCTGCTTATAAATTCAGGACCAGTAAATTCGGTCATTTTGCTTTAAAATATGGATATATTTCTCCTCCATCTCTAACTGCCTGGCTGAGAGTGCAAAAACAAGGGGGTTTATCATGCACTCACCAGGCCACAAAATATAGCTGGTATGTTACATGGGCTTTGTTAATCACAGGTTGTTATGAAATTTAACATGGCTAGGCAACAGCCTGTTTTCCTTCCAACACCAGTGCTAACAAATTGGAAGAAACTACAGTCCTGTCATTTTCCAATGATTTTGGAAATATTTTTTTCTCTTTCTCCATTTGAGAATTGTCACCCAGGTTTTACAAATGTGGCAGCCACCTAGACTGTTTTGCATTTTCCCAATTTACTCCAATCTCTTGCACAAATATAAGATGTTTTCCTTTGTATTTATCCCTCTGAAATGGCAATTTCAGAAGCAATAAGCACTGGAGCGATGGCAGTCACTAATGCCAACAACAGACTTCCATTGGGGTTGTTTAAGATTAGTATTAAAGCAAACAAAACATCCTGTTTTCAGCAGCTCACCTTTTGGGCACTTGTATGTAAATGCCAACAGAGTTTGAAGAACCTAGAATGGCCCTGAGTACTATTTACCTGGCATAGGAAATCACTGCACAGAGTAAGACAGAGAGTTCATTGGCCCCTTGGACAAGACTGAGTTTGCCCGTGGATGTATTTGTAAGTATTCTATTTATTTTGCATATTTATAACCCTCCACATGACCTATAGCTCTTAGGGTAGGTATCATACTTGAAGCAGTTATTTTTCTTAACATAATTTAAATCAATCAATAAATTAAAAAAAGTGTAAACAACAAACAATATTGAAGCCAATATAAAATCAGCAATGTACATTACCCAGCCATTGAAAACTATAAGCCTTTTTTCATCCTCTGAATTTTTGGTGGATGACAAAGGTCTTTGCTTGTTTCTGGAAGTGACTATGATATTAGCATGGCAGGATTGGATAGGGGACAGGTCCTAGACAGCTCACTGCAGCCAAGAGATCTATGTCCATTGTCCATATCAGCCTGCTTTAGACAAGGGCAGACATTGACAGGTGCAGTGATGCAAGCTCATTTTCTTGTAATAGCAATGTGGGCTCTTTGATCCATTTATCAAACCTGTGGCCCTCCAGATGTTGCTGGACTATCAGCATCATTCATGAATCCTGACCATTGTCCATGGGATTTGGAGCAGAACAACATCTGAAGGGGCACAAGTTCCCTACCCATGATTTAATGAACACATATTTTTACTATTCATCCTGCAACCCTGATCTGTCTTGCCATGCACCCCTCTGACCTGCACAGGGCCTTACATGGTGTGATAGTTGCATGAGTGCAGCAGTTCTCTTATGAATTGTTAACTTCAGATAACTCTCTTTGGTTTGTGTTTTGTTGAATTGCTTCATTAGCAAGTCATGATGTGCCATGGATGCATAGGAAGGTATCCAACTAAAGTGTTCTGTCAATGCAAGGAGTTCATCTGGCACAATATAACTCCCCCCTACTCCCCTCACACGCTCCCCAAATCTGCTCCAGAGGGGCTCAAGGAACCCCAGAACAAATTTAGGGCATGCATAGATGAAAGAGAGGGGGAAGTAATGTTGCACAAGCATAATCCTTACACTGATGGAACAATTGACTTTGCACTACTTTGGATACAACCCACAGGCCCTAGAAGCTGATATTCTGTACTAAGTGTATATGGTTATTCCTAATAACTATATAGCACATTTTTGCTGTCAATGAACTTCATATATTTAGTGTTCTGGAATGATGTAGTACAATATTAAAAATATTTTATTTCCACCACCACAAACAAACAAAAGGGAAGTATACAAAGCATGTGCTATGCATAATGTTCAGATTCTCACTTCTCCTGTATAAAAGAATATGAAGGGAGAATATCTCAGGTAGCATTATTTAAGTATAAAATACAACACACACAAACCTGGCTTTCTCCATAAATCGTCTTTAAAGAAGAGCCCATTTACTTGCAGAAATAAAAGGAAAAGCCTGCAGATATAATTCTGCCTCCTTCTATCTTCTGGCTAATGAGTGCACTAGTAATTTCTGAAATATTTCAATTCACTGAGTATAATTAACCTTGATGATAGTAGGTTACTAATTGCATTAGGTCAGGTGTGAAGAACATTTGACCTTCCAGATGTTGCTGAACTACAACTCTCATCATCCCTGGCCATTGGCAATATGCTTCTGAATACTTGTTGCTAGAAACCACAGGACTGGACAGTGCCATTGCACTCAGGTCCTGCTTGTGGGCTTCCCATGGGCATCTGATTGACCACTCTGAAAACAGGATGCTGGATTAGATGGGCCACTGGCCTGATCCAGCCTGGTTCTTCTTATGTTCTTCAGTTCTTACATAGTTCAGCAACAGCTGGAGGCCAAAGGTTCCCCACACCTGCATTAGGTTTTGGGTGCTCTGCATTGATTTATCTCTACTGTCATCACCATGTTCCAATAAGCCCCTTATCTCAAGATTTCTGGCTTTGGGTCTTCAGCCGGCTCCCCTTGAGTGTCTTATGCACAATATCCATGAGCTGGCTTCTTTCAGAATACAGAGTACAGTGGAAAGAACCATCATTGGGCTCATGGGTGTTCTATTTTGAGTGGTAGATGCAGCAGCAGAAGTGAGGTGAGGCTTTAGTGGTATCCTGGCCAGCTCCATGCAGGGCTCAGGTTGGAGACTCCATAAGAACAGAGCGCCGATGTTGTTTCAGCAGCAGTCATCCTCCAACTGAGCCTTTAATAAGAGCTGGAGCTCTATCTCAGTTGCTAGCTCTGCCTTTGGTGAGAAGATTCTCTTCATTTAAAGAGGGGCAGACTGTTTTAGCAGTCTTTGACACCAATGGAGCAGGGGACACTGTGGCTACACTGTGGTTTTTGAGCTGGAGTAGGTTGAGTCAGAGCGCAGCAATGCAATCTTCTTTTAGTAAGAGAGGTACTGGTACAACAGACTCCTCTTGTGCAAATGCTTCTGGGCAATTACCTCTCCTGATGCAAATCCTGGGTCTCATCCCTTGAAGAAGTATGACCCCAAGGCCATGACTATTAACAATTTAGGGAAAGTGAAGTTAAACCTTCTTGTTCTCTATGGAGCTACCTCACTAGTTTGCACAACAGCTGTGCAAACTGAGTGAGTTGCAAACAAGTTTTATCAAAGAACAGGTTGATATCCTGTATATTAATACCAAACTAATTCACCATGTGCCAATCAATATATAACCAAAACAGCAGCATCCTTGCAGAAGGGGGTATCAGCAGACTTGGGTGAACACAAGGTTTCCAGAAATATGAAAAATAAATAAATTAAGGGGGGAATCTGAAGAGGACTGTGCATACTCAGTGGACACGGAATACACAGTGTCTGTGTGGGTGGAAAACCGTCCAGGAAGTGAAATACCCTGGAAAATGGCATGGCTGGCTGGAGCATTCCATACTGCAACATTTTGGTTGCAGGCCCCAGTTGCATCTTTTATTAAAGAAACATAACAATAAAAGTGTAAATAATGCAGATTTCAGAGCCTTTCCAGTAGGAGGGGGGTGCATGGAGGTGGGCCAAGAGTGGAGCCATGGGTTGTGAGCTGTTAAGTGCAGAGTTTATTAGAAGGTGAATAACAGATCATTCATTTGCTCTGACTCATTTCATCTCACTGTGAAAGGATTATATATTTTGCTGGCTTAATTTGCATTTACAAATTCTTCTATACATTAATTTCAAGGTAATTCATATCAAGGAGGGACTCTGAAATTGTTAAAAACAACAAGCCTAAATAGAATCAGGATCTGAAATAATCTGCTTTCCCTTATAATTTTATTGTTAAATTAATGGGGTCCCTGATACAGCAAGTATATTGTAAGCACACTGCGAGTGCATATTCCAGACCAGTTCTTAACCATTTACTGAAGACCTATATATTCATTTAGCAAAGAACAGATGAATAATTTAAAGTACTAGAGGAAAAGAAAAAAGTTGCAGACAAATCATTATTTCTTCAGAAACTGGGATTGTTCTGTGGATTGTGTAAAATGATACCCTGGGGAGGTCTTACTCTAGGCCAGAAGGCCAGCTAGAAGGATTTTAAGAGCTTATTTGTGGAATTAAGGTTCTGAAATGAAATATGGCTCTGTAAAGGATCTGTACCTTTTTTGTTTTCTAAAATCCTTTTTTCACTCCCCCCTCCTTCTTTTGAATTATGGGTCTAGATGTGCATTGAATATTTTCAGTTTTGGAATCAGACATGAGTACTGTCTTGGGATTCTACAGTCTTTGCAAAGGTGTGTGTGTGTATGTATATATATATGGTTTCATTAAAAGATACATATGTTTTCAATAAAGAGGGTTGGAGCCAATGTTAGTCCTACTTAGAGTAGACCCATTGCAATTAATGAATATAACTAACTTTGGTCTATTGACTTCAGTGTGTCTACTCTGAATATAAGTTAGTTGGATACAACCCAGAAAGTTTATAATTATTTATGTTACGACTTGATTTCTCTTTGTATTGCCCAAGCCAATTTGTAATGTTAGAGGGCTAGGTTCTTCATGGATGTGGAGACAATGACAACACCAATGGAGGTGAAAGTTACGGGTTTTATTAACTACTAAGCAACACATACTAAAAGAGAATGTAAAGCAGTCAATCTTAATGTTCCTCCTGCTTCCTGGGAACCCTCAGAATGGCAGCACATAGACCCCTGTAGGAGCTGGCCAGCACGTAACACTGTAATCAGCGGTCTGCACTGAGTTACAGTATGGGACAGTTTTGCAGGGCTTTTATACTATGAAATGCTAATGAAGCACACCTGCTATTTGAATTACTTCTTAGTGCTTGTGACAATGTTTATGTTATCTCAAGGCTGAAACAGCATTTAACTTGTGAGAAAAAGCTAAGAGATATGGTTGACTAGTGATCGCGGTAGCAGGTGGAGAGGGTGTGGGATGGGAATATAATAAGCTTACCTCTGTGAAAGAGCCAAATGGTCAACGTTCCCCTGTGCTGCCTGGGACATAGTAGTCAGAGAGTAGTTTACAAAATGATAAGTATTATAGACATTAATGAGTTATATGCCTTTGACCCAAAAGGATCCCTAGGCATGCAACAAACAAGTGTGGTGCACCCATAACTAAGCCTTCTCAAAATACAGACCCACCTTGTGGATATGCCAATGCACTGTTTGAGGAAGAAAAATCTTGATAAGAACAGGGATGGGAAACTAGCGGCCCTCTAAGATGTGTTGGACACCACCTACATCTGGAGGGCCACATGTTTCTCACTGGGGCTAAATGCTAACACTGCAATCCTATACCCATTTACCTAGGCATAAGCATCATTGAGTTCAGCAGGACATACATCTGAATAGAAATAGATTGTGCTGGGTGTTGTTGTTGCCGCTGCTGCAATTTTATAGACTGTGCTGTAAGTTGTTGTGGTTGTGGTTACTATTATTATTATCACTGTTGTCCATGTGTTGGTAACTTATAGGTTGGAAGACTGCAATGCACTCTATGTGGGGTTGCCCTTGAGGTTGGTCCGGAAGCTGCAGCAGCACGATTGCTCACTTGGATAGGGTATCACCACAACATTATGCCATTTCTGAAAGAATTGCACGGGCTGCAAATTAGCTACCAGGCTAAGTTGAAGGTTCTCGTTTTGTTGTATAAAGCCATGGGACAGCTTGGGACCAGGATACCTGGAAAATCATCTTACCCCTTATATACCCAGTTAATCACTGCACTCTGCAGGATGGGTTACCCTGCAGATACCATCTTATCAGAAGGTTCTTTCCATACAATATAGAGACAAGGCTTTTAGAGTCCCCTTTGGGACTCTCTCCCATTAAATATCAGATAATTGCTGTTTCTGATTCCTGCTTCACAGTGTATATACTCATTACTGTGGGTGTTTCTTTGCTATAATCCAACTCCAATCAGGCATCACAACTTTTCCTCCCAGAGAAAAGAGACAAAAGTCTACATCTTCTTTCAGATTTCAACAGCATTAGCATGGCTTCAGACTCACAGTAAAAGCAAATAGCATGATCTTGAAGCTCCTCAGCTACAGAAAAGCAAACCAAAACAAGACAAAAAACACCCAGAAACTTAAAAAATACACGAAGAGCCGTGCTGGATCCGGCCAGTGGCCCATCTAATCCAGCATCCTGTTCTCACAGTGGCCAGCCAGATGCCCCAATGGGAAGCCCACAAGCAGGGCCTGAGTGCAACAGCGCTCTCCCCTCCTTTGCTCTGTACATGCAAACAGCCAACTGTTTCTCTTCTGCCTCTACCTAATCAAATGAAAGGCTGTGCTACTTAGTAGACACCAACTGTCATAGGCTATTAGGCAAGCACATTCATCTAGCTCTAGAACTGGCTGTTGATGACCATCTAGCAAACCAATGTGGTATACAAAAGATGATTATGTCTTCACCTGATGCAAGACAAAAGTATTTGTCTTAATAGTTTCCCAAATAACTTGTAAAATAAAGTCAAAGGGTGTTAAACTATGCAGACTTAGCAGAATAAACATGTTGGCTGTTTGGGATAAAAAAAAATACCTTGGGAGGGGAGTAGAGGGTGTTGTGTTCCATGTACAGCAGACCTAAAACATAAGAACAGCCTGTTGGATCAGATCAATGGCCTATCTTGTGCATCTTCCTCACAACCATAATGTATGTGGGAAGCCCGTAAACAGCACCTAAATGCAAGAACACTCTCCTCACTTGAGTTTTCCAGCAAATATTCAGAAGCATGCTGCCTCTGACCGTGGAGGTATTAGCATAGCCAACATGGCTAGTAGCCATTGATAGCCTTTATACTCCTTGCATTTGCCTAATTACCCCCCATTATTTTGAAATGGGGGTCTGTAACAATTTGGGGTCTTTTTTTAAAAAAAAAACTTAGTGGTTACCTAAAGCATCTCTTTTGAACCTGGACAACCTTGTTTCTCTTGAAGAAAGGGTCTTAGGTAAGTTTAGACCAGAATTCCCTGTAAAGAGTCGAGTTTGAAGGGAAGAGTTCAAGATGGGGGAAAACCCTGCAAAAATTAGGGAAGGGGCATTGCATATGAGGTACATTTACACAACATGATTTATTATCCTCATAGTAGTACTATTGATTTTGATTTTGGCCTAAATATTTTAAGTGACAAAGAAGTAACAGTTCCAATTATGGATCGCAAAACATAAATCATAGAGCCAGTGATCTTCTTCACCACCTTTTCCCTCTCTCCCATCAAAGATAATTATGTTTAGAAGCAATTGCTGTGATTAATCGACAGTTTCAGACTGTAAAAAAAAGGAAACTGCTGATCGTGCTGCTCTAAACTATGTTGCTAACAGAAATTCCGGGAACATAACAAGAGAGACTACAATCAGCTCATGTAGATGCAAACTGTTTGGGATTAAAAAAAATTGCTTTCGTTTGGACCATGGAGTTGCAGCATATAATGTTAAAATAAGAAAGAGGCAGCTCTTGGGTCACCTCATAAATATTGTGTGAGTATGCCTCAGCAGTCCCTCCAGAACAAGCCTCCACTCAGAATAATGAAATTTTGTAGGAGATATAGTAGATGGTTTTCCTTAGGGGCTGGGTGTGTGTGTGTTAATGGTTACTTCTTTGTTTGTTTTTAAAGATTGTTTTATTATGTTCATAATATTGAAAAGTTTTTTTCTTGCTGTTATGTTTGTTGTTATGCTACTGTTGATATGTTTGTTTATTATTTTTTGTTATTAGGAAATTGTTTTTGCAGTTATCTTGTAAGCCACCTTGAGCACAATTTTTTGTGGAAAGGTGGCATACAAATAAAACGATGAATGAATGAATGAATGAATGAAATAGATCTTCCCTGGAGCAGATATGTATTCTGCTAGCAGGCAATGATATATTTATAACTATCCAGGTGGCAAAATTTGTTCTAGCTGTGGGAAAATTAAGAGTTAGATATGAAAAAAATCCTTGTGGGGTGCGTGGGATGTGCTCCAGCACTATTATGGCTATAGTACTTATATACTAAGTCAAGGGGTGGGTCAGTGTATTTTTCAAAATTTTACTTGAAACTTGTTGTTGTTCCTTTACTGTATGTTCTTGAACTGTGTTTGCTGAAATATGATTTGCATTTTTAATATGTATTTTCCTTTTAGATGTGATGAATTGAGGTAGGCTATGGTACTGAGCAATAATGAATTCATTCATTCACTCATTCAGTGTGTGCGTGCGTGCGTGCGTGCGTGCGTGCGGTTTTTTGGGTGGGCTGGGGTGGGGAAGTGGCACAGAATGCAAGTATGGTGATCTGTCATATTTTCCTTATAGTTCTACCTAACCATTTCCCTCCCTCTCTCAAAAGAGAAATGGAAGGATGTGTCAGCTTTGGTTCTCTCGGTTTCTCATAAATTCAGTTTTCCATATTTCTGTAGCAATTTGCTATTTTTTTTCAGAAATATGAAAATCTGTCATTTTAGTGTGATTTTCTCCAGTAAACATATCTTTGTATGTAGTTTTGACTAATGTACACATATTTGCATACAATTTCTCCTAATGCATTTTTGTATGTTTTTTCTACTACTATGTTCATTTTTATATACACTTTGCCCTAATATATGAATTTTGCAAGGATTGTTTGGTAGGGGAATTGCACTGAAAAATTCAGATAAATGTGAATTTCAAAGGATGTCTGTGTTTCAGTTCTCATATTGTTTTGGAGAAGTCATGATTCATTAGAAAAGATAATAACGCTTGGAAAAACAGCAGGGAGTAGAAAAAAGGAAGGCCAAACAAGAGATGGATTGATTCCATAAAGGAAGCCACAGACCTGAACTTACAAGATCTGAACAGGGTGGTTTGTAACAGATGCTATTGGTGGTCCCTGATTCATAGGGTCGCCATAAGTCGTAGCCGACTTGGAGGCACATAACAACAACAGCATTGTTTTGGAAGCTGTCAGTTTGATAGATTTTGCTTTAAGGGCGAACTGGATCAAATTTCTCCTGCATTCCTACTGATAGGAAAAGCTCTGTGCCTGTGCTCTCCTAGCCTAGGTGGAGCTTCCCTTCTCTGCCAAAGAACCAACCCTCCTGGCAGCAAGTTGTCAGGCTGAGTCTTCACATTTCTCAAGTAGCCCTGAAAGGTGTCCTGTCCTGCTTGAGTTAACCATTAAATTGGTTCCATCACAATATTGGCAAATCGGTGGCTGACAGGTGTTGTCAGCAAGAGGCCAGTTCTCAAGACTTTCAGCGTAGATGGCAAGGTGATGACTTTCCTGTCATCATGAGGAGGAACATATCAGCTTGTTCAGTGAGGGTGGCTAGTTGGAATGAAACATGGAGGGCTAAATGTTCTGACTTGCTTTGAGTTCCCACTTTATCTTTACTCAGCCATAGTGATAGCACCCAAGCAATAAGTAGAAGATTAATCAACTAAAACTTTAGTTGATTAACCAGAAACAGCTAATTTACATAAGTGAAGGCACATATTTAAATCTTAGTTTATTTTGCAATATTTAAATCCTATTTTTCGGTGTGGCTAACAGTTTTAAAAGTCCATCAAAATACAGCAATAAATTAATTGTAAAAACATCACAGTACAATCAAAGAAAACACTGCAAACTGCAGATATGCGTCACAACCGTCAGCAAAAATGAAAAAGCCTACTGCAACTGTAGAGATGATGTTCTACAACCTAGACTTTGCTTTGTGAAATAAGATGAGAGAGCAAATCATCTGGTAGATATGCTGTAAGTCAGTCTTTTCCAACCTGGTGCCCTCCAGAACTTTGATGCTACAGCTCCCATTAGTCCCAGCCAGCATGGTTGTGTTGGCTGGGACTAAAGGGAGCTATGGTAGTCCTCAACAGCCTGGGCCCCAAATATTGGAGGGAATGCCGTCTCCCATATAAACCTGTCCATGCATTAAGATCAGTGGTTGCCCCTGTGTTAAATGAAGTGTGGAGTGTGGAGGCCCGTGGAAGAGACTTTTTGTTGGTGGCTCCCTATCTATAGAATGACCTCTCCACTGAAGTGTGTGTTGCCCCAATCTTATATTCTTTTCAGTGCCAGGTGACAGCCCACCTTTTTCATAGTGCTTTTAGTGGCTGGTGAATTAAGTCATAAGACTTCAGTCATAAGAACATAGGAAATACCCTGCTGGATCAGGAGTGGCCCATCTGATCCAGCACTCTGTTCCCACAGTGTCCAACCAGATGCCTCAGTAGGAAGCCTCCAAGCAGGACCTGAGCACAGCAGCACTCTCCCCACTTGTGCTTCCCAGCAACCAGTATTCAGAGACATACCGCCTCTGACACTGGCAGCAGAACACTTTTTTTAAAATCATTTTTGTGATGTTAATTATGTAACTTAAGGGAATGAATAAATAGCACAAAACCTGGGGCTGTATCCAACAAAGTTTTAGTCAGAGTAGACACACTGAAATTAATGAACCAAAGTTAGCTGAGTCTGTGCATTTCAGTGGGTCTACTCTGAGTAGGGCTAGCATTAGATAGAACCCCTGGAAAGGCTGGTGTAGGATAACATCTAAGATCTATGAGACAGTAAGTCCTGAATTCAGTTGCTGATTAAGGCATGGAGCCATAGGCCAGTGTTAAGTAGGGATGTTGAAGAATTTCGATAACAGAAATGACAGCAGAAATTGTTGATGTACACTCATTCATCCCACGTCTGAAATGGAAATCAGTCCAGCAAAAGTGATCAGTATTCACTGTTGCTGCTGTTTTCAGTCTGCAAATGATACATAATGGATCACTTGCCCCCCCAGTTTTAATTGTGTTTCCTTTGCATTGAACTAATTGTCTTGAGCTAATGTAACTAATTGTGTAAGTGACATAATTTTGCCATGGTGGACAGCAAGACGAATAATATGTTTTGTGGCAGAAGGTGAACTGTGGTGGAGTGCAAGCAGTGCTGCATGCGATGAATACAGAGCACAACAGAAAATGATACCTTCTTACATCCTTAACATTAAGCAATCTTCAGCACCGCCACTTTTCTTGGGATGGCTGAAGGTGAAACTTCTGAGCAAGTTCACTCATTTTAAAATAAACTGTTTTGATTTCCTTTGAAACTTTTCCTAACTTTTTTCCTGACCAAGAACCTTCAAGTTCACTTCGCATTTTGCTTTGAATTAAATATTTAGTGGCATCATTCATTATTATTATGGCCTGAAGTGACTTGCTCACTGTTAGCTGTGAAGCTCCTTCTTAAAAGGAATTAAAGGAACAGCAGTTAAAATCTCCCTCCACCTTCCCCCCCCTTTAAACACATACACTGGAGACTGGTGGCTCCAATGTCAATGGGACAGAGAATGCACGGGGGCTTTATTCTGAAGTTTCAAGGAGCTGTCCAAGGTGCTGAACCTATTTTGGGAATATACATTTCAGTGTCTTAGACAAATCCTTGAAACTTCAGACCACAACCTGAAGTGGATTCACTTCCCCATTGACATCGGGGCCATCAGTCTCCACTAAAAGCACACAAACACAAACATGGAGAAAGTAAAACAGGAAAAGTGGGGGAGGCTTGCTTGTTTCTCACCCCCCCCAATAATAAAATATAATGCCTGTGGATTTTGCCTCATATCTCATATTCTACAATTGGTAGAAGCTTACTCTCTTTAAAAAAATGAAAGCTGGGGATCTGGGGATTAAGTATAGCGTCCTATCTATTCATATACTTTAAAAGTTTCCTTATATTTTCCCCCAAGTTGTAAAGGTGTGACAGGAATTCTGCCTCATCGTAAAAGGGGACTTTTAAAAACAATAATAAAAGTGATACTAATAGCAACAAAATACGACAATGACTTAAGATGATGAGGAAGAGTCAATGGCTCCTAGAAGGATTTTGTTCACATGGAAGGATGCATCTTTTGTGCCGTGACATTGATGTTGCTGTCAGTAGGCAGTGAGCTCTGTAGTTGGTATCTTGGAGTACAAAAGGTCGCAATTTGAAGGCTGCCATTAAAAGGTGCCTCTGTTTTGTAAGAGCAGTACATCGTTTATTCCTTTCATAATAGAAATCCTTGTGCTAGACACAGAGGCTGCAAGTTGGGCTTGGTCCTGCATTAAAAAAGAGAGGTTAAATGTCTGTGCACTAGCAAAATTACAGGTGTGGAATGAGTACTTTAGTAATAGTTAGCACTCTCCTATAAGTAACTTGAGGAATGTTCCTTCCCAGTGTTGGGTGCAGTATCTGCATATGTTGGGACCTCCAAAGTTGGGATTGAGAAGTTGTTGGACTATGACTGCCAAGATTCCTGATCGCTGGTCATGCTGGCTGGGCCAGATGGGAGCTGCTGTACAGCAGTGTTTGGAGGGCCACAGGTCCCCCACCCCCACTCAAAGGACTCCACAGAGCTGTTTTTAACCCCTCCCTTCCTAGCACACATGGACAGACACTGTCTGGCTCATACTGTCTGCAGTATTTATTCATATGTTTTAAATACATATGTTTTAAATCTTCAGCAATGCCTCCGGGGAGGTGTATGGGATCAACATTAAAAGGCCTGGAGAAATAAGGAGGATGAAAGAAGGCATTGTTTTCCATTCGTCCCTGTATTCATCACATGCAGCACTGTTTCCATTCCACTGTCATTCATTTTCTGCACAAAACTACGTTATTCGTCTCACTGTCTATTGTGGCGAAATTATATAACTTACACAATTTACATAATAAATTATGTAAATTATGTTGTCATGATGTTATTCCACCCCAGCCATTTCAGTGCAAAGGAAACACAATGCAAAGGGAGGGGAACTATAATCAATTACGCATCGTTTACTGATTGAAAGCAACAGCAGCAGCAAATACCAATTGTATTCGCTGGATTGTTTTTTGCTGCATTTCCTTTTCTGTCAAGGTTTTCTGGCATCCTTACACTGAACTACTACTACTACTACTACTACTAACTTTATAAAATTGATTGGCCTTCACCAGTAGGTCCCAGGATGGGTTACACATTCTAAAATATAATATTAAAAAGAATTAAAACACATTTCAATCCCAAGAATAGGGTGGGTTCTGAAAACATACATCTCAGGAGCCAAATTCCAGGATAAAGAGGTGGCATCAGGTACATTTCTGTGGGGAGGTAATTCCATAATCAGGTGCCACCTTTGAGAAGGCCCTCCCTCTCTGGCCACCACCTACCTCGCTCAGATGTTGGTGGCACCTGGAGAAGAAACTCTGAAAGATGACATCAGTACAGGTGAATGATATCTGAGCAAGAACCCAATGCGTATCAGTTTCTACTTCAAAGTACACGTAATTAGGTTAGCTTGCAGAAGCATTGGTGAGGAAATGAGAAACTTGTGCAGGTTAATTTCTTTTCTTTTCATACATTTTATATCCCAGCTTTCTTCCATGATGAATCTCATGGCAGTGCATAGGGGGGAATATAAGATGGCTTCCCACCTCAGTTGTGTTTTGTTTGTAAATAATGATAATTATATTCAAACAGTCCCAGCAAAATATGCTAGTATCTAGAATGCCTGATTACTATTTCCTTTCCTATAATGAAGTTTTTCCGTGTGTGTGTGTGGGGGGGTGTATTCCATATTACTATATGGAATAGTCAGAGCTTGGAAAAGTTACTTTGTTGAACTACAACTTCCATCAGCCCCAGCCAGCATGGCCACTGGATTGGGCTGATGGGAGTTGTAGTTCAAAAAAGTAACGTTTCCAAGCTCTGGGAATAGTAATACACCTTTTGTTAATATATGTTAATATATGTTAGCAGGTACTATTCTCAACCCTCTATGCGTCTTCTTTTACTTAAGTTTGTATTACCTTGTATTTATTATACAATAAATGGCTTCTCCAGTCCTAATTTCTAGTTTGGCACTACCCAGCAGCCACTTGCTGTTGGATACCAGGTGCTGATGCTGATGCTCAGCCAGCTGCGGCTTCACAAGCCATGGGACTAGCAACACCTGGATTTGTTTGCAGAAACGTCTCTTGGGCTCTGAATTATATAAGCCACTTTTGTTTCCAAGTTAATTAAATGCATAAGATTTTAAAATATGGAATTCTCTAGCATTCCTAGTTGGAGTCCAGGAACGTTTGAACGGCCCCTGGCTCCCTATCCTGGTTTAATGCCTACCTTAGTGAAGATGACTTAGCAAAATTGATTTAATAACTTGATCAAGGGCTTCTAACCAAATGTAGAATTAATAACTCTAAGAACATAAGAACATAAGAAGAGCCTGCTGGATCAGGCCAGTGGCCCATCCAGTCCAGCATCCTGTTCTCACGGTGGCCAACCAGGTGCCTGGGGGAAGCCCGCAAGCAGGACCCGAGTGCAAGAACACTCTCCCCTCCTGAGGCTTCCGGCAACTGGTTTTCAGAAGCATGCTGCCTCTGACTAGGGTGGCAGAGCACAGCCATCATGGCTAGTAGCCATTGATAGCCCTGTCCTCCATGAATTTGTCTAATCTTCTTTTAAAGCCATCCAAGCTGGTGGCCATTACTGCATCTTGTAGCTGTAGCTGATGGCGGTAAAGGGACGGCATAATGGTCAATGCAGGATGAGCAGATATTGCTTTGCTGGTTGTCAGAAGGTAGAGGCCATGGCTCACTTTCTCTTAGAATGTTCCTTATACACAGACTTAAAAATTCATTGCTTTCCCCCCCTCATTGCTAGTTTCAGATATAATACCTTTTAAAATAAGATGGTGTGTTTTATTGGCAGAAACCGATTTATATGTGACTTGTTGGGTTGCTAGACAGCCAGTGTAGCATAGTGGTTAGAGTGTTGGACTATGACCTGGGAAACCAGGGTTCGAATCCCCACACAGCCATGAAGCTCACTGGGTGACCTTGGGCCAGTCACTGCCTCTCAGCCTTAGAGGAAGGCAATGGTAAACCCCCTCTGAATACCGCTTACCATGAAAACCCTATTCATAGGGTTGCCATAAGTCAGAATCAACTTGAAGGCAGGCCCTTTCCATTATTGGGTTGCTAAATATGTTAAACTAACCACAGAGCCATATTCCCTCTTGTGATAATATACGTCCCTAGAGCCATTTTACTCAATCTACTAATCTAAATAATTAATCTTTGTACTATTTTGCCATGTTTATATAGCTGATTTATATATATTTAGTCTATGTTTTTAATCTGTCTTTTTTTGTACATTTTTTATGCCAATGCAAAATGCCTGGTTGGCTGTTGTGCTAAACTGAACTGATTAATATGACAAGGTACAAAACTAAGGCTAATATTATTATTATTGTGGCAAGTACCAGAATGAAGAGAAGGCTATATCCTAGTATTAGAATCGGTAAGGAATTTCCACACAAATGTCGGCTTTCTATTGCTGTTCAGATATTTGTGCTTTATTTGGCCTGGAGCTCTCATCACCGACACTGTTTCCGCAACCTCTTTCCTTTCCTCCCTGAATCTTCCATCAGCTTTGAATGTTCCTTGCTATCTTCCTCCTCCCCTATTTCCCTTTAATAACTCCCATGTTCTGTATTCAAAGTTGAAAATGTAATTTAATTTATTATCGTTCAGATTTCAAGATGAATGCAAGTGCAGAGATTTCTTTCTGCCATTTTAAAAAAGTTGCCCTTTTGATTTAGAAAGGAGTTGCTCCTGCTGTGCCTGTGTGTGCGCGTTTTAAAAAACTTCAGTATACTACCCCATCAGAATGCAATGCGGAGACTGTAATACGAGTTGGCATTACTATATTACTGCATTGTAATTAAGGCTGTCAACCAATTCAATAATTTTGGTTGATTGATCATCTGCATTATAAGTGATTAATAGATTAGTTTAGATATGCTTGCATATTACCAACAACTCAAAATGTGTTCCTTTTTAGAATATTAAGGAAGGCATGAGAATTTATGGTTTAATATAAATGCTGCCACCCTTGTTAAGGAAAGCCATCTTAGTGTGTTTTGTGGCTTTTTATTTCCTATTACAGTAGCGCATCATAATCAAAATATTCTAAACATGAGGGTAGGGAGGAAAACTTGCAATTTAAGATTGCCCTTATGCAGCTAAGTAAGCATAGTGTGCTTTACTTGATTAAGGCTGTAATTCTGTACATGTGTTCTCAGAAGTAAGCTCCATTGGATTCAGTGGGACTTACTGCCAGGTAAGTAAGATTGCAGGCTTATGCACTAACTAAACGAAGTAAACCTTCTGGTCCTAACTGTAATACAAAGTGATGCTTAGCTCAGGCACAACCCAGTCCAAGTAAGGAATTTTAAAAAACCTCATCGATTGTCAGGGTACTTCACCCTCCACTGTTGGACGCTGTGCAAACTACAGGAACTTAACTTTGGTTGGATCATTCCAAATAAGCCAGAAGTATGTCTGCCATTGTAAAATAAATAAATAAATTATAGGTGGTGTATCCTGTTTTTGAGGAATTGTCCCTGTTCGTGTATGTGTTCCATAACAAGCAGAGCAATCCAAACCCACTGTGTGCTGGGCTGCTGCTACTGGTAGTGTCTCTCCATCCAGCCCAGCTAGCTTCCACCAGTCTGTGCCTGTGGAGTGATGTCAGTGTCACTCCGCCGACATGAAACTCACACAGGACACAGCCTTATACCAAAGTCAGACCACCAGGCTGTCTAGTTCAGTATTGTCCACACTGACTGGCAGTGGCTCTCCAGGATTTTCAGGTAGAAGTTTCTCCCAGCCCTACCTGGAGATGCTAGGGATTGAACCTGGGACCTTCTGCATGTAAGGCAGATGCTTAACCACCGAGCTACAGCCCTTCCCCAACCTCTTCCACCTGCCAAACACACAGATGGGTGGAAGTGGCAACCAGCAGAAAGCCTCAAAACAAGGTATTCTGGGGATGAGGAGGTGCTGAGCTGGCCCAGGATCTCTTGAATTTCGAACAGGTCCCACTGCTGTCACGTAATGATGAACTCAGTGTGCAATTGGGTTTTTCAGCTGGTTTTATTAGGCTTCACTGAATATACCTGGGCATTTTTGTTGCAAGCAGAGGGTTAGGGCTGCCAAGATTTCATTGAAGGCCTTCCAGGTGTTTCTCTGCTTCATGGTGGCTTGGAACATCTTGGCAGCCAAGTTGGTGGTGGTTGCTGTGGTTCCATTTGAAAAATAAAACAAACAAATAAACTAGGTACTCCAACCCCTCCCCCCACCCAGACAATTGAGTTGTCACATAACTAGTTGGATTTGATTGCATGACAACATCACAAAGGTCAAATTGAATTAATACAGATTGAAGGTAACACCTATTCAGGCAGAAGGTCTCAGGTTTTTGTTGTTATATGCCTTCAAGTTGATTACAACTTATACCGACCCTATGAATCCCCAATCTCCAATAACACCTGTGTTGAACCACCCTGTTCAGATCTTCCTGTTCAGGTCTGTGGCTTCCTTTATGGAATCAATCCGTCTCTTGTTTGGCCTTTCCCTTTTTCTTCTGTTTTTCCCAGCATTACTGTTTTTTCTAGTGAATCATGTCTTCTCATTATGTGTCCAAAGTATGATAACCTCAGTGATAGCTTCTAGTGATAGTTCTGGTTTAATTTGTTCTAACACCCAATTATTTGTCTTTTTTTGCAGTCCGTGGTATGCACAAAGCTCTCCTCCGACACCACATTTTGAATGAGTTGATTTTTCTCTTATCCACTTTTTTCACTGTCCAACTTTCACATCCGTACATAGAGATTGAGAATACCATGGTCTGAATGATCCTGACTTTAGTGTTATTAACTTATTATTACATTTATATCCCACCTTTCTTCTAAGGATCTTCAGGTGGTGTACATGTTTCTCCCATCTCCATTTTATTCTCACAACAACTTTGTGAAGTAGGTTCGACTGAGAGGCAGTGACTTGACTAATATCACCCAGTGAGCTTCATGGGGATTTGAACCCTGTTCTCTCAGGTCATAGTCCAACAATTACTTTGCCATGTTGGTTCAGTCTGTGACATCTTCAGGTAGGACTAGAAAGGACTCTTGTCTGGAACCTTGGAGAGTCAGTCAGCACAGACAAATATATTGGTATGACACAGCTTACTAAGTTCCAAAGTCAGGGAGCTCCTTTGGCTGAGCTCTAGAATTTAGGATGTTGTTTAGAAGCTTGAACCCCATGCTGGGTGATTTTTAGAGAGAATCGGGGGAAAGGTACAGTTTTAGATTCATCTCTTCTGTACAAAGCAGTTTGAAGTTATTAACCCTCAATCTTCAAAACAGAAGAGTCTGTGATTTTGTTCTTAAACTCTCATAAAGACTTCATTAATATTAAAATTGCTTCAGTCTCAGACTTAACGTCTTTACAGCCTTACACTGTGTCAACACTGACTCCTGGTAAACTCAGATGCTTAAAATGCATGGGCTGAAGTGAGTTAACTCAAACACTCTGCCATCAGTTTTGTATTGGATGAATGCACACATTTGGCTTGTGCATATTTTTATATATATAAGACAAATATTTATTTTTATTAGTCTTCTGAATGTGAATAAAAATGGCAAAACCATTATATATAGCTGTCCCATTAGGAAGTTAACTTATAAGAGGAATTTACTTTTGATGAAACTGCCAGGTTTGGCCCTAACTTCAGATAAGAGGAAGCAGCTATCATCATGTGGCAAATTATGGGTATACAATTAAAAGCAGTAAACTGGGGGTGAGGATTATAAGGTTACCCAAAGGATTATACAGAGACATACAACTTTATTAATAGCGACTTCTCTACTGGTATTTGTATTAGCCTTGATACTGCCATCATCATCATCAGTTATCATTATCATAAGTCACTTACATGCCAAATGTCTTCTAAGTGGTTTACAACTTTGACATCCATACATAATTAAAATATACAGTAAAGCAGTTCCATCAAAGCATTAAAACATCCTTAATTAAAATATACAATAAAACAAGCCAGTTAAAATGCATAGCAATTAAATCAGTTAAAAACCAAACAATAAAATCAGAAATCCAAGTTCAGGAGAATGCTTGCCTTAACAGGTGTGTTTTCTGAAGCCGGCAGAATGCCAATGCAGATGGGGCCTCTCGTGTTTCAGCAGGGAGGGCATTCTACAACACTGGGCCGTCAGTGAAAAATCTGCCTCCCATGTTACCACAAGCTGATAATCATTAAAAAAAGGTAAAGGTGTCCCCGCACTTGTAGTGCGAGTCATTTCCGACTCTTAGGGTGACATCTTGCAACTTTACTAGGCAGACTGTATATATGGGGTGGGATTGCCAGTTCCTTCCCCGGCCTTTCTTTACCCCCCAGCATATGCCGGGTACTCATTTTACCGACCACGGATGGATGGAAGGCTGAGTGGACCTTGACCCCTTTTACCGGAGATTCGACTTCCTCCTTCCGTTGGAATCGAACTCCGGCCATGAGCAGAGCTTTCGGCTGCATTACTGCCGCTTACCACTCTGCGCCACGGAGGATCTTCAATCATTAGGACATGGCAAAACTAACCGGGTTCAATTTACTGATTTTAATGCCCTTACCTGGCAATGGAGGGGAAGATGGTTTCTCAGGTAACCTGGTCCAGAGTTATTTAGGGCTTTGTGTGTAAGTAGCAGAACCTTAAAACTGTCTTGGTGACATGGCGCTCTGGACCAATTGGCAGAATTAAAAATTATTGCAAGTGTCTGCATGGAGGGGCTCATCTTACTATTGTTTTGGACATAGACACTCTTCTAGTATAGCAGCAAGTGCTCAGCTTGTCCTTTAGAAGGCCTTCACGTCCTTCAAAATTCCACAATGCCCTCCCCAATTAGTTAGCCAAAATTTGTGCTCACCATCATTGAGGTGACCTCTCCATCACGGAGGAGGGGCAGGACATTTGACATTATTCTGAATTATGATCCAAGCCCGCGATATTTTCGTTTGGGATACAAGCTGGGAAAATTTATATCTAGAACCACCTCCTTCCCCAAATTAAGTGGTGTCAGTAGTCAGAACACATGCATCTCTCTCTGTGTCATAGGAGAGAAGGCAATACGGTTTCACACTTGTTTGTCAGCATGGAATCCTGCATTCCGATAGTCCACTCCCCCAAAAATCTTTATTTAAAGCCCCACTACTCTTCCCTAGAAGCACAAGTGGCCAGAAAATTCAAACATGGCCTCTGCACACACCTGGAACTTGTTTCTAGGTTGGGATGGGGGAGAAATTTGATTCAGTTCACATTTAAAGGCAAACCTATCTAATTAGCACTTTCCAAAACAATACACAAACCGAAACATAGCCATTGTTCCAAATTCACACTTCTCTGAATTTTGCAGTGCAGTTTTCTAGCCAAGTAACATGTACAGAAATGCATATATTAGGGGAAAGTATTCATAAAATGCATATATTACTAAAAATAACAGACAATAGTGTATTATATTTGGTAGAACTGGTGTGCAAAATTGTATATTAGGCAAAATGGCATACAAATGTGTATATTAAGAGAAATTCACAGGAAAATGCTACTGGTTTTTCATGAGGACCTTTTTTTAAAAATAATCATCATCACAAATTGATGTGGAAATGTGGAGAGCAGAACTTAAAGACTGGAAAAATGAGAAACAGAAATTGACATATTCACATGTCTATATTTAGGAGAAACAAGCCAACCAAACACATATGAAATGTGACATTCAAGAGTGCCCTTGAAGAAGTGAGGCAGAACATTTGAACCACTTTGGACATATTTATTTATTTATTTATTTTTTAAATGCTTTCTTTGTGCTCTTGTAGGTTTCCTCCCCTCTTGTTCCTGTAAGCCGCCCCTGCCTCCCACTTTTCTTCTCTGTGATACTTGATGACTCGATGCATCTCAAGTTCTGATGAATTTTTATGGAACCCTGAATTTTCCTTCTCTTTGAAGTGGTACATCACAGAGCACATAATAAACTTACAGAGTTTAGTTCCACAAAAGGTGGTCAATACTGGCTTACAGTTCTTTAAATATGGGAGAAATGGTGATCTAGACAAATTCATGAAGGAGAAGGTGGTATTGTGTTATGGTATGGAGAGGTATATCATAGCTAAATAGAACTGAAAAGTTGAGAGATAGTAGGCTTCTGAATACCAATTGATGGGGGACATTCAATGGGGGAAGAATGTTGCTTTCAGGACAGGGGTCCTAGCAGCATCTCTTTGGCCACTGTTTGAAACACGATGCTGGACTAGTTGATGGGAAAAGCCGTAGCACACAGAAGGTCCCAGGTTCAATCCCTAGCATCTCCAAGTAGGACTGTGAGAGACTCCTGCCTGAAATCCTGGAGAGCCACTGCCAGTCAGTGCAGACAACAGTGCACTCGATCAACCAATGATCTGACTCAGGATAAGGCAGCTTCCTTTGTTCCTGTGATCCTTAGCATGATTTGGCATGGAGTTTTCTTGTATCCTTGCTATCCTTCACTTGCATAATGCCAGTTCTTAACTCCCCCCTGCCAATTCATTGAGTGATTGGATGAAACGGATTACTTGGATCCATACCAATCGGGTTTCAGGACTGGTCACGGAACTGAAACAGCCTTGGTCGCTCTGGTAGATGATATGAGGAGGGCATTAGATAGGGGAGAATTCACCTTTCTTGTCCTCCTCGATCTCTCAGCGGCTTTTGATACTGTCGACCACAGTATCCTCTTACATCGCCTGGAGGGATTGGGAATTGGAGGTACTGTATTGCAGTGGTTCCGTTCCTTTCTCTCCGATAGGTGCCAACAAGTAGCATTGGGGGAGGAGGTTTCAGACCCTTGGCCTCTCAATTGTGGTGTGCCACAGGGCTCTATCCTCTCTCCCATGCTATTTAACATTTACATGAAGCCGCTAGGGACAATCATTAGGAGATTTGGGCTGCAGTGTCACCAATATGCGGATGACACTCAGCTATATCTCTCATTTAAATCTTCACCAGAGTTGGCTGTGGAGACCTTGTCCAAGTGCCTGGAATCCGTGAGTGGATGGATGGGAAGGAACAGGCTGAAGCTGAACCCCGATAAGACCGAGGTGCTGCTTGTGGGGGACAAGAGAAGGTTGGGAGATGTTGACCTGAAGTTCAACGGGGTGAGTCTTCCCCTGAAGGACCAGGTCCGTAGCCTTGGGGTTGTACTTGACTCCAGGCTGTCCATGGAGGCTCAGATTTCGGCAGTGAGCCGGGCAGCCTGGTGTCAACTACACCTCATACGAAGGCTGCAACCCTACCTTCCTGCTCATCAGCTCCCACTGGTAGTACATGCCCTGGTCACCTCTCGATTGGATTACTGTAATGCGCTCTACGTGGGGTTACCCTTGAAAACGGTCCAGAAACTACAACTTATACAAAATGCGGCGGCTCGACTACTTATGAATAGTCGCCGCCGGGATCACATCACACCTGTGTTGTTCGATCTGCACTGGCTTCCAGTTGTTTTCCGGGCCCAATTCAAGGTGTTGGTATTAACCTTTAAATCCCTATATGGTTTCGGCCCAGTTTATCTAAATGAGCGCCTTCAACGCCACCAATTATGCCGCCTGACACGATCAGCCACACAGGGCCTTCTCTCAATCCCGCCAACAAAAACAGCTAGATTGGCGGGTACTAGAGAGAGGGCATTCTCAGTGGCGGCCCCCACCCTTTGGAACTCCCTCCCACAAGATCTACGACACGCCTCTTCCCTAAATGTCTTCCACAAAGCCTTAAAGACCTGGCTCTTTCAACAGGCCTTCGGGATTTCCGAGGAGGGCTAACTGCTATGATTAAATGCCTCATACCCTGCATTATTATTGCTTTTGCTGTTGCACTGTTCTATTTTGTATTTTGTATTTATTGTATTGTGTTTTAATTTTCCACATGTAAGTCGCCTAGAGTGGCCATTGGTCAGATAGGCGACACATAAATTAAATTTATTATTATTATTATTATTATTTATTATTGCAATTAGTTTATTTTAAGCACAGTGCACCTAAATGATATTTTCAAGAAGATGCCCCACAATCCTGTGCATGTCTGCTCAGATGTAACATGGCTTAATCCCAGGTTAGTATGGCTAGGGTTGCATCCTTTCCATTAAGCTGCATGTGTTTTGCTTACTGCTGGTATTTGTTTGCGTTTTTCAGTGACAGATAATGAAGTTCTGTTTAGGGCCTCAGTGAGGATAAAACAGCCATTTCCTCAGCAATATGCCAGATACCAAGACTGATAACAAGTAATCCTAATATAATTCTCTTACTAATGCCCAGGAGCTATTCAAGTGCCTTAATACATCAAGATTTAAATGTTTTATAATGCCCATAAACACTCCCAGAATCTAACGTAGTTAATACTACGAAGAGTAAAACAAGTGAAAGGTGTTGTAAAAATCAATTTTCTTTCTCCCACCAATGATTTATTTCTCTGGTGAACAAATTAATTTCACACTAAGAAAAGGATAATGCTGCTTTAGAGTATCTGTATATTATGCTAAAGTTTAATGAAATCTCACTCTTGACCAGCACCGTCGGTACAATTCCAAGAAATTTAAGCATGCTGCAAAGTCCAATTCAATTTGAAATCAATAGGACTTGAAGCAAGAGGGTTTTTTATTATTTTTGTCTACAACAGGGAGTAGGGCTAAAGAATTGGAGCTGCACTCAAGAGGCAGGCTGTAATTTAATGTGCATGCATAGTCTTGCTGTGGAGAGTGCAAGATATCCAAGGAAGGTTGTACCATAAACCACAACATCCTGCAGTGCAGGCTGAAACCAGATGTACAATTTTCATTGTGAGGTTCTCCCTCCGCCCTCTCCACCACACAAACCCACACACACTCACATAGAGCATCACTCCTGAGCACTAGGTACAATGCAGTTTCTTCCTGCCAGAAGTTGACATGGTGGATATATTTTGTCTGATTAGGGTTTTCATGTAGTGTTAGTAGTAGCAGCTATTCCTTTGTATGGATAGTGTTTATAAAATGGAGGAGGAGAACCATATATGCCACCTTTTGCTCCTTGAAGGAAAAGTGGGAAATAAATGTCATAATAAATTTTGCAAACTGCTTAGAGGTTTTCTTCAATCAAGCAGTATATACATTTTGTTAAATAAATAAATTTATTTATTTCTTTATTACATTTCTTTATTACATTTATACCCCACCTTTCTTTTCATGATTGAAACCCAAGGCGGTTTACATATGGTTCCCAGGTGGTCTCCCATCCAGGCACTGACCACACCTGACCCTACTTAGCTTCAGTAGGGAGCTGGCCTTATGTGCCTTCAGACCATAGCCTGGGACTAGGGTGCAGTCCAACTTGCATTTACACTAGGCTGAGGGGAACTGGATATGGTGGACCTCCTATGTGACTGTGTGGCTATGCCGGCATAACTCCCTTACCCCGGCTCAGCCAGAGGTCTGCCAGAGAAGCCCAACCTGGCTTAAGGGCAGCCAGCAGAGCCAGTAGAAGGCCTGCAACGAAGGCATGTTGGAGGAGGGGCTAAAGGGGGGACTTACACAATATCCAGGTCCCATTCGACCCCCTCTTGCAGTCCTCTGTCGCTGCAGCCAGCACACCAGGAAAAGGGATGGCGGAAGGAAACGTGCATTTCCTTTCCTGCTGCTGTACCCTGCCAGTTCAGCTATCATCCTCCCTTCCAAGGGGTCTCTGAGCGGCAGCCGGATGTGGCAGCCCCTTCTGCCAGCTCTGCCATCCTCACTTCCACTGGCCTCCAGGAAGCTGGATTGCTCTGCCCATTGTATTCAGAATAGACCCATTGCAACTGCAGTTCATGGAGCCAGTTAATGGACCCCAAGTTAATTTCAGTGGGTCTGTTCTGAGTGTGACTAACATTGGATACAGCCCATCATCACTAGATGTCACTGTGTGTGTGTGTGTGTGTGTGTGTATGTGTGGACTCAGGCACTTCCTGTGCTGTTCTGTTCTTGTGTAAGAGACAATGAAGTTCTTGTTTCAACCAGAACACAGCAGCCGCAGTCAATAACGAGCCATGCCACCATGTTTTCTTATTATTCCTCTGTTGTAACAGAAACACAATGCCATGGATGTACATCATTCCAGAAGCATGGTGGGTGGGTGTGAAAGTGTGGGTTTCCCAGCCTGGGAGAAGAACCACATGGAGAAGTCAAAATTTAGATACACAATAAGAAACCATCTATAGGATCACTAGCAAGCAGAACATTTCCAACAGTGTTTTTGTTACATCACTTTTATCTGTTAGAAATTTTATAACATTTATCCACATTTCTCCTATATGGCACTCAAAGGTGCTTGCAAATGATGACTTTTCATGAGACAATCCCATTATAGCCATGAGGAGAAAATCCATAATAATAAAAAAGAAACATTCTCAATCAAATGTATGTATGTATATATCATCACCCCTGAAAGATAAATAAATCGAAATTTAAGAAGTGCGTGTGTGTGGGGGGATATACCCAATAATATCCCCTTTCTACCCAGAACTGGATATCAGATGTTTCTTTTCATTCAGGGATGTAATCATCTAGGGATGTGGCGGGTCATAGACCCATTACTTTTTTGGGAGCAGGGTCCCAGCCAGGTCTCTGTGTTTAAGCCAATCAACATGAAAATGGAGTGTCTTAGTCATTGAGAAGAGTCCCTGCCCTTTTTTGCTGATTTGAGCCTATCAGAGTGAAAAGGCGTGAGGCAGCCACTGAGGAGGTTGGCTCCTAGGGAGGTCTGTTGCAGCAGATTCTGGACTTGCAAGATGACAGGGGGAGCAAGGGAGAAGATGGAAAGTGAAAAAAGGGGTCGTGGCTGTGAGGGGTGTGGCATGACTGTCGTGAAGGGACCCTGCACTTCTGAATTTGCCAGTACACTACTGCTTTCACTATATATAACAAAACTAGTAGGTTGTGGTCAACTAAGCCCTACTGAGTATAGACCCATTGAAATTAATGAACCTAATTTAGTTGTGTCTGTTAACCTCAGTGTGTCTACTCAGAGTAGGATTAGCACTGAATACCACCCTCTGTATCCAAACTGCTGTTGAAGAGAAATCATCTTGGCAATACTGAACAGTTTTCCTTCTGCAGGTACATTTCTCAGAGTGATTTCTCAGTTTGTCCCTCTTCCCAAGAAACTCTGGGAATTGTAGCCCTGTGAGGAGAATGGAAATCTGTATCCTTAATAATCTATAGTTTCCAGGGGTTTTTTGGGGGGAGGGGACGATATGACTCAGAACATAGGAAGCTCCCTTATGCCCAGTCAGACCATTGGTCTGTCTTGCTTGGTACTGTCTACAGTGACTGACAGCCGCTCTCCAGGGTCTCAGACAGAAACTCTCTCCAGCCCTACCTGGCAATGCCGGGGACTGAGCCTGGGACCTTCTTCTTGCAAAGCAGATGCTCTGCCACTGAGCTGTTTAGCTATGGCACTTGTCTGTTTAAAATGTTATCATAGTCCTTTAAACACATAGTGCAGGTCTGGCCTAAATCATCTTGTAATAACCGAAGAACATATTCTACTCATCCTGGAAATAATAATAATAATAATAATAATAATAGTAGTAGTAGTAGTAGTAGTAGTAGTAGTAGTAGTAGTAGTAGTAGTAGTAGTTATGTGCCTTCAAGTCGACTACGACTTATGGCGACCCTATGAATCAGTGACCTCCATAAGCATCTGTTGTAAACCACCCTGTTCAGATCTTGTAAGTTTAGGTCTGTGGCTTCCTTGATGGAATCAATCCATCTCTCGTTTGGCCTTCTTTTTCTACTCCCTTCTGTTTTCCCCAGCATTATTGTCTTTTCTAGTGTAATAATAATAATAATAATAATAATAAATCCTGGGATGTAGTGGATCAAACCAACTTTTTAAACTGTCAGGTTTTGAACGGTATTTCCCTCTTCAGAACTTGATGACATTTGAATATATCTGGAAGCTTTCTTGCGTGTCATCTGTCCCAGAGGCCTGTAACTATTACGGAGAGCCAAAACTTTCTGGCTTCCCCAGAGAGGAGATAACTTATAAAACTTCTTAACATTCTAATTATCTGTTTCACAAGCTGTGTAATACTTAATGTTCCATTCACAGACAAGCTTATGAAGATTGGTTATATTCATGTTGGTACTAGAGAGCATTTTTTTAAATGCAACAGAGCAGGAAATGAATCCCCTGGTTAGTCCTCTGGAATGTTAGAATTCCTCATTGGGAAATGCTTTCCGTCTTTTGGGGGTGGAGTGGGGAAGGAGTAGACCCGTGGGGTAAATTCCAGTGTGTGAAACAGACTGAATCTAAGCATTTTCCTGCTACATACTGATTATTAAGAAATCAAAGAACTGCAAAGGAATCAAATAAAATGAATGAAGCAGCCCTGTTGAAATACTTCCTCCTTCTCATTTGTCAAATTATTGCCTGCCATCTACTGAGTCTATTACTTTGCAGTTAATATGAACATATTTCATCTAGAAACATAAGTATATAAACTGGTATGCTTGCAGCTCAACTGTGAGGGATTTTTTGGTGTTATTTTTTCTTGAGAGAGAAAGAAATATTTCTGGGGCATATTTCATGCATTTTAACTCACGAGCAAAGAGGTGGTTTGACAATTTGATGAAGTAGGTTCTCAGACACATTTCCACATTTAGAGAAGGCAGTGCATATTTAAAATATGCTGCCCTACAACTAGAATGAGCAATTAGACTCAGTGTTCCTTTAAAGTCAAGTCTATCAAATCTGGACTTTTTGAGACAACATGGGAACCGAAACACAGCTATCCTTTGAAATTCACACTTATCCAAATGTTGTGATGATTTTCTCCAACCAAAGAATGCTTAAAAAAATGCATGTATTAGGGGAAGTTTTGCTTAAAAATGAATGTATTCATGAAAATAACATACAATAATTATTCTGTTAGGAGAAATGGCTTGCATAAATGTGTACATTATTCAAAACTGCATACAAAAATTGTGTTTATCAGGGGGAAAATAGTACTAAAACAATAAAGAATTTTCATGAGGATTTTTTTTAAAAATCCAAAAATTCACAGAAATGTATAGAACTGAATTTAAGATTGGGTAAACAAAACGAGAGAACCAAAATTGACAGATCCTTCCATCTCTGCCTGCAACCCTGTACATTATTATGTATGGTAATCACACACTGCATGGAAACTACTTGTGTGTATGCAACAATGTGCAGTGGACAAGCATGTGGGAAGAGGACGTGACATGGGTCATGTCAGTTACCTGGATATTCTGCATTAGCACCCCAGTAAGAGGGAGGACATTCCTCAGCATTGCACCACAAAAGTGTCTCCAGCTCATGGGTATGAGTATAAAAAAGGTTGAAGACTTGGACCACTTCTGAATGCAGTCTCCCCACATTCCAAAGGAGTACAGCCCCAGCGGAGCTGTATTATGTTTAAGCAAATGCATAAATAACAGTGTTGGGCTAAATCAACATGTGGTCCAGAAACTTCTGGCAATTCTTATGTTCAGGTTGTAGCAGCTTAATTGCCAATTAAAAATCTCGACTTTTTTTTTTTTTAAAAAGGGTACACTCACACAGAGCTTGTCTGCTCAATACATTTGCACTGGCATCAAAGTTTGGTTTGGACCTGGATTCATCCATTGGGAAAACAGTATTTCTGTTCCTGAAGTGCTTCATCATTTGCCCAATTTGATTTTCAGTCTGGATCCAGACCCCAGTCTACTTCTAAGTCACCACCACCACCAAATCTTCCCCCATTCATTATTATGGCTCTAAATTTTTTATGGCTCTAATGTTTTTCCTTTGGACAGAAGTAGATGGGATTTGCTGGAATCTCTCCAGTGTGGATTAAGCTTGCCAAATGAAGGGGGAAGGGCCATAGCTCACATGTGTTGCATGCAGAATGTCCCAGTTTCAGTCCCCAGCATCTCCAGATAGGTATGTCTGAAACCCTGGAGAGCCTCTGCCAGTCAGTGTAGACAGTATTGAGGTAGATGGACCAATGGTCTGACTTAGTATAAGGTAGCTTTGTATATTCTTAAGGTGAACATATCCAGGAACATTTCTGTTGGCACCTTTATTTATTTATATATTTTTTAAACAAAGGGAATGTGTATAACATTACTATTTATTTATTTATTACATTTATACCCTGCCTTTCTTTTCATGATAGAAACCCAAGGCGGCTTACATATGGTTGCCAGGTGGTCTCCCATCCAGACCTGACCCTGCTTAGCTTCCATAGGGAGCTGGCCTTATGTGCCTTCAGACTAGGGTTGCCAGGTTCTTGACCTGAGACTGATCTTGTATCTTTAGAAGAAGAGAAAGTCAGCCAAGTGCAGGTGTTCTTGCAACTCTGTTATGAGAAAAACCACAAGGTGGAATTCTCCCTTCCCCCTGCCCAACTTTTAAAGATACAGAAGACCTCTTGGTTGCCAGGCCTGGTCTCCAAGAGGTATTCTGTATATTTAAAAGTTGTGGAGGGGGGAGGGAGAATTCCACCTTGTGGTTTTTCCCATTACAGGGTTGCACGAACACCTGCACTTGGCTGACCTTCTCTTCTCCTAAAGATACAAGATCAGTCTCAGGCCATGGACCTGGCAACTCTACTTCAGACCATAGCCTGGGATTATTATTTTATTTACAAGACAATAAAAACAGTTAAAAACAAAACAGAAAACTACAATATACTTTAAAAAAATATAAAGTAGGCTCCCATGACAGAGACCCATTCATCTAGCTAGGAAAGTCCATCAGAACAGAAACGTCTTCAGTTGTTTCCAGAAAGTGCAGATAGTGGGTCCCTGTTGTATCTCAGCAGCAATGTGATTCTGCAGGATAGGGGTTAGCCACATCGGAAGCCCTGCTTCCAGTTACTATGGAACAGGCTTCTGATATCCTTGGAAGGTGCAGGAGAAGCTGTCCCATAGACTGCAATGACCTACTGGATATATAAGAGATAAGGTATTCTCTCAAGTACCAGTAATATACAAACGGTGGGAGTATAAGGATCACTGGGTCCTTAATTATTTAATTCGCTTATTTCTTTTCCTCTGCATGAAATATGGGGTTGAGTGAAATAAGGCTAGCCTATGAATCCTAGACACCACTTTCCAAAAAGAAACAGTTTGGTTCTTAACTAAATTACACAAAATCGTAGATAAGCGTTGTTGTCAGACACTCCCTCCCTCTCTCCCTTTAAAATCCATTCAAACTTTGAAATGATCTCCAGCCCTCTCTGTTTAAAGCTGAGGTTGCATATCACTGTTAATCTGTTGCATTCGGTTTCTGTTACATTCCATTTAATGAGTGCCCTTTATTGCTCAGCTGTGATTACAAAGGGTAAAGCCCAAGAATCACAGCTGTAAGGAAGGTGTGATTCACAGTCATCTGGCGAAAGGTACTTATTCGTTTCTCAGGTCCTGTTATAAATGACTAGCATTGGGCAAGCCTTGACTTGTAATTTATTATTGTCAGTTGAAGTTTGTTAATGTCAGCATTAATTATTTTTACATCCCCCATAATTTGTAAATGTTGAAGGTGAACCATATTTCTTTTGCCATTTTTTTAAAAAAAATCTCTTATGATTAGGTTAAAGGAGATATTTCTGGTGTTACTTCGGTTTTCCATTTCTTCCAAGGAGAAATGTTGTGTGCAAAATAGAACTTGCTTGTTGGCTTCCAATAGGCATCTGTTTGGCCAGTTTGAGAACAGGATGCTGGACTAGATGGGCCACTGGCCTGACCCAGCAGGCTCTTCTTATGTTCTTAAAGAAAAGCAAAAAGCTTCATATCTGAGAATGAAGACATTTTGACTTTGTGCAACAAACCCTGGGCTTGCTTCTAATTAAAATGGGCTTCCAAACTATTGCTGTATAGCTCATGCTAGGAAAACATGCTCTTGGGGTACTATACTGAGTTGGGAAAAACCACTGTCACTACCAGCCTCTCCTACATAAATACCAGCATGAAGCAAATGAAGAGCTTTCCCATCAAGTCATGAAAGGGTGCTGTTTTGATTCTGTGGGTACACAAGTGATACATTCTCCTTGCAGTAAAAATGCTAGCTTGATTAAAAACAGTGATTTCCACCCAGAAACAACTAATTACATTGGATAGCACATTAACATAATATGTAACATAAGCAGAGATGCAACAATAAATCAAAGTAATTATATAAATTGAAGCATCTTGTCTAAAAGTGGGATAACAAGTTGTTGGGAAAATGTTATTTATTTCATATCAACTAATATTGTAAGAGCAAACATCCAGGCAGGTGAAGTGTATCAAAATATTAATTGTATGGGTTCATCTTGCTGCTTTTAATAAATGTTCTTTCCCTGCCTTGCTTCAAAGGAATTGCTGAAATAAGTTAGTGCAGAAAAGTTTGAATTATTCAGAGGTATCCAAGTCACTGCATGTGGAGCTTTCTGAGAACCAAGAAATATTTTGACACAAAAGCAATGCAAAAATAAAGACTCATTAAGATTATTAATTCATAACAAAATGCATGTTTTGCATAATTCAGACATCTGATAGGAAGAAATTGTTACAACAATTAGTGTCATAATGTTATTCATGTGTGTGTTATTGAGTGTGTGTGTGTGGTGTGTTAACAGCATCACAGCTGGTGGGGGGGAATGTGTAACCCTTTCCTCCCCTGCTACAGTCCTGAGACAAAAATGCTGCTCTGAAATTGCTACCTGCATTGACACCGGGGGGGGGGTCTCCTCCAAATGCAGGGGCTGGTATTTGCATTAAAAAATATGATGCACATTAAATACACACCTACTGTAGGTTTTCCCTGGGAACTATTTTTTCCCCTATATGGTATTTATCAAAAGTTGGGATGCAACTTTTGGTGTCAGGTGATAACATAATTTGCTCTCTGGAAATCTAATGCCTAAGTGTTCCTGGAGTCTGCTTGCTTCTGCTTTTCCTCTGTATTTGCAAACCAGGCATCTGGATGGCCAGCTGTGAGAACTGGATGCTAGACTAGATGGGGCATTGTCCTGATCCATCAGGCTCTTCTTATGTTATGTCTTTATGTTCATAAATAAAGAAAATATTAACAGTACCTAAACTCTCCAGTGCTCTCTCATCCGAAGGATTTTTTTTTACTGCAGGGAGAAATGGAAAGCATCTAAGAATGCATTTTAATGTGATATCTGAAGCATAGACCTCAGTTTCAAATGTTATGATTTACAAGCTACATACAGTCCCAAAACCTGAAGTACAGGAGGGCAGCCTATAAGCAAGCAGTGGCATATATTATTTATAAGAAAGTTGGTCCTCTTTGTTATATACCTCATGATGTTCTTAAAGTCACCATAACTGTGGAACTAAAGATTGCTTGGGAACTGCAGATTAGCAGAGAGAGCAGTTCTGAAAAAGCATGCACTTTCTGGAATTGTTTCAACAAGTTTGCCCTCAGTTTGAGCTTTGCCTTCAAGATGCTTTAATATATGGAATGAGTATAGGAAGTTATTGATCAGTTACTTGGCAGTGGATCTGATTTTTCTAAGCCTCTCCATCAAGCAATCTGGGAACAATAGAATTTTTTCCTTACAGATGTAAGGAAGGTATTTTTTCATTGATTCCCTTAAAAAAAAAGAGAGAGAGATGAATATGGATTGCAAGTAAAACTCCTGAAAGAAGAATCCTAATAACCCACATATCTCTTCTGCCTTGGAACAGTCTTGATGGTAAAGTCTGTCGTGGTAGAATTGCATTGCCGTTACAACACCTCTTTCCCCGTGAAGGTTGTTCCTGCCGGCTCATTTATTAAAAGAGAGACAACCTGTTCAGAGTTGCAAGCAATGGTGAGGATGGTTCTCTGGTGGTATGATGCCGTGAAGAGGAAACATAAGGAAGCACAGCTCTGGCACTTTTTTTCAGAGCAAGAGTGATGATAGCATCTGCCAGAGTGTAAGGGTAATTGACGGACCCCACGTCCTCCATTGAACTCAGGTATACATGGATATGGGTAGGTAGGGACCTTGGAGATTCCCCCCCCAAAATATGCATGTATGTTAGAGTTCACGATGTTCTGGTGCCTTGAGGTCCTCTGCAGAACTACCACCCTCTGTATTATATGGCCTGTCAGTATTTTGTGGCAAATTACTGAGGAGTTTCTGTCACTGCAAAAAAGGTATTTTTTTTAAAATTGCAATGTGACAACATTGGGTATGTTATGCTGATGTTATTGTTTCCAAACAACATCTCTGACAGGTAGCTGCTGTGGCCACAAATCACCTAGACTTGGCCAATTTTTTAGTTATGAAATGGCCTTTTCTGCCTTAAAAACAAAATAGTTTGTACTTATCCCCCCCTCATAATCCTCTTCTTTGGACTCAAATCTTACAGCTATAAAATTGCAGAGCTGGATGGGGTTGGGATGAAGTTTTTCATCTATACAAGGCGGGTTCATAAGTCTCAATAGGGTGACCTTTCCTGTATGGTTAGCTGAATCCCTCCAGGTGACATGTCTAACAGTTAACTACTATGGCAACATATTATCACTACTTAACCAAAGAAACTGGTTATCTACTTAATAAAGGGCAACCTTCTTCACAAAACAGACTGGATGTTGTTTATTTAGGATGGTATTCAGTGCTTGTCCTACTCAGAGTAGACCCACTGAAGTTAGCAGACATGATTAACAGGGCGAGCCAACTCATGGGAAGCCAGCAGAGGAGGAGCCGTCAAGAAGGTCCGTGGCATCCTATTGTTGTTAGGGAGGCTCCAGGCCGGCTGAATGTGGGATCAGACGTGAGCTGCATGTGGGGAGCAGAAAGTAAAAGCCAGCTGTTACGAAAACCCCTACTGGAGAGTAAGTGCTCTCCATAGACTTCCACTGTAATTATTTTCTTAGACTGACATTTTTCTCAGTTTAACTTTGGCTTGAATTGGGGCCCACAGGAGTGCTCTGAATGGTTGTTGAGTATTGCATAAGTCTCCCAGGCCCCTCTTCTGACATGTCCCCAGAACACCCCTTTTTTGGGTCTCAGCAGCACCCTAACTGACCTGGCAGGGTCTTGGCTCTGTTGTGGCAGAGCTGGGGTGAGGGGCGTCTGCTGGCAGAGCCCAGTGGAGCCAGGACCCTGCCGACTCAGCCAGGAGTCCACCATATCCAACTCCCCTCAGCTTGGCATAAATACGAGTTGGATTGTGCCATAACGTAAGTTATGCTCTGAATAGGATTTAGCTTGATACAATCCTTATTAACTATATATTTAGAAGATTTATAAACCAGTTGATCAGAAAAGCTCTGTAGGTTGTGTACTATAAATCAGAGATAAAACACAGCTAAAATCTCAGCTAAAAACAAATTTACAAAAATGTTAAACATGATTCCTTATGGGAAAAAATACATAATGAAAACATTTAAATGCAAGTGTGGTGAACACTGCAGAAAAAGCATACTGTACAGAAAAAATCTTGCTTTCACATGTGGAATAGGGCAAAGGGGTAACTATCCTCATAATAGTCCTCAGATCAAGCTTGCCTCTGAATTAGCTGCTGCAGACCAGGCGGGTCACTGCATCTAAGGCTGTCAGACAGGAGCCCTTAAAGATGTTTTGGTCCACCAGATTTTGGAACCTCATGGGCACCTTTCCCTGAACCTGAGGAGCCAGATGCTTCCTGTTACACACTACTGGTCTGGCAGCACAGAGAGTACATAAGCACGGAGGCTATAGAATGAAGGTGGAGTGCCCATCTTCAGGCCAGAGAGCTGTCCCTTTAAGGCACAGGATTTCTCCGCTAGGGGGTGGAGCTGGGGGAGGCAGTCTGGAGACCTTAGTATGAGCCCAACCTTTGTGGGAGCAAGTTACTCATTTGGAGCTATCCATGGTACTGCAACTGTTTACCAGTCTCATTGCATTCTTTGCAACTTTACCGTGCCCTGCCTTGCCTTTCCTCCTTATCCATGGGATTCAACATTGGACTGGAACACAATAAAATAGGACTTTGGATCTAACCCATTATTTAATTTTTTTTAAGTGTATGGGTAGGTTCTACTCACTCACTGGAATGTCTGTTCATTTCAATGGGTCTGTTATGAGTAAGACATAGTTGGAGGCAGCTCTGTATTTGTGAAGGAACTGCTTGTGATTATATGAATCTACCCATGCAATATGATCAGCATTATAGACAGTATGATCTCTGTTCATAGAGCTTCAGTATAATTGTTCTCTGAATGATCACTACCATATTAAGAACACCACCTTCTGTTCCAGACACAGACAGATGCAACCAAGCGGTTCATAAAAAGTAGAGAGTTCACCTGTTATAATAATTTATTCTCTCAGGAGAAGCCACAGCAATGTCATTAATGATGAAAGAGCTGCTGGATGCAACTTCATGAGATGCAGGACATTCTAAGGGCCAAAGCAGATGTGACAGCAATTGTCTGGATACAATTAATCTGCATGCTCTTTTTGTAACTAAATATATCCCAACTGGAAATTCCCTTAGAATGCAAATAGCATAGGGGTGATTTCTGTTATGACCGTGGCAGGGAGAGAATGAATTAAACTTCACCTCCCCTACTGCTCATTTCCCCCGTTATGCCTTTCACACAACGATGGCAATTGCATTTGTGTAATTAACATTATGTCTAGTGTGAGGCATCTTTGTGTGTGCCATCATGAGCTGAAAGTCTTCAGAGCCTCAGAGTTTAGTTCCTTGCTTCTGGGTAGGATGGTGGGGTGCTCTGTTCATTATCTTAAAGACTGCCTGCCGGCCCTTGTATAGATCTGTAAAATCACTTAGATCATCTGGGGGAATTTTACTCATGGCACAGAATGTCATAAGTGTAGTGACCCCACAATGGGTATTCTCCACCATTGAACTTGCTCTGTGGAATATTCTTCCCTTTGTCATACATGAAGAATCATCCATCGGTTCCTTTAGACATCTTATCAAGGCATATCTTTTTCCCAGGCTTTCCTTATTAGATTGAACCTTATTATTGCTAGATTCCTGTTTTAACAATACTGTTGTGTGTCTGTTCTTATGATACTGTTTTACTGTTTTTGTGTTGCATTACTGTATACCACTTCAATATTTTTTAAAGAGTAAGCGGTTTAGAAACACTTTTCACTAAATAAAATAACAATACAAATAAATTAGATTTTCCAAAAGCAGGCAGTAATTTCCTAGCCCTTTTCTCCCCCTCCCCACCTGAATCCTCTCTCCGTCCCCATCTCCCAAGGATTTTCTCAGTATTTTTCCTTCAGCTTCTGGCTCACCACTTTGTATTGTACCCACACAACTGATCTCCTTATTAATCAGCAACCTCCTTTACTCACTTATTTCTGGGAGACCACCTTGGCTTTTCTTCATCCTTTTTTATTCTTCTGGTGACCTTCTTCAGATTAAGTGCAGAGGTTGAGCAGGATTTCTTTTTCTTTTGGTCTGTTGATGAGTTGGCAGGCACTTCACCTATTCTCAGGGGTGTATGTGGCTGAAGCATTCTGTGTGGGAACCCTGTAAATAGATTAATTCAGTCATGTTCAGACAAGTATGTGCAGGAAATTCATAGGGTGATGAGTAGGCAACCTTTTTAGGTGAAGGGGAACAGCTTCAAGGCTTCATGGAGTGTGGTTCCTTTTTAGAGGGTAAGGTTCTCCTTTAGGGCTAGCCTGTGTCACTTGCTTGGAGTTGGACTCTGGAAGGTCTCCTTCCTTGCATGAAGGGGTGAAAGAGAAAGGGGAAATTAAATGCAACCCCTCTCCCAATGGCAGAGGCAGGTTTGTCTTTTGATGAATAAATCTGGACAAGAGTATAGGTTACCTTTAGATTCTCCCACAGATTGCCACCTCTGCAGATTATTAATATAATGTGTCTGGCCCCCACTTCAACCCCCTTCCATGAGTTTCATCTCCTTATTTCCTGGTAGATATGATTGTAAATGCTACAGGAAAGCACTTCTGAAATATCTTCTTCTTATTTTCTAAAGTGTGAGCTCTGGATTACTTTAGAGCACTGTTTAGCATGCTGCGGTTAAACAGAAAGGGTGGTTTGCCTTAATGTTCCCTTATGGGGTAAGCACTGAATTATGAAGCAGAAAAATAGAATGTTCTCAGCAGTGTAAATAAAACAGTAATCAGAGGAAGTAAATCATAGTTTTTCTCTCTCCCACCCCCCACTCCAGTCCAGTCTTTGCTTTTGTGCATTGTTGGGTTATTAATCTTGATAATAGAAATGGAAAAGGCACATTGTGCTGAAAAATAGGAGTTGATATAAAACGCTGATGAATGAGCAAAACAATTGTGGCTTCCTAACGCTTATCTTCACCATATTTTGTCACATAATGGTGCTAAATTGAATGCTAGTTGGAAAGTAATAGTTCTATTCTTCAAAGTATTTTATTTTATTTTGCAATTGTGTATGTACAGGCACAACAGTGCTGGGTGGCCATAGGACTGATTAAAATTTCAGGACCAGAAAATGGAACCCCTAAAGTATTTGAATAATTTAATCACATTAATACCTCTGTTGACCTCTGTGGAATGTACTGACAGGAAAGGAAGTTGGACATACTTTTTTTATCTCGTTCTTATTCTAGTCAGTGGTAGGATGTCCCAGGGTAGCTCAGCTGTGGTGGTTTCATTGAAAGAAGTTACTGGAATATATTTTTTTCATTAATTAAATTTATATCCCGCCCTTCCTCCCAAATGGAGTCCAGAATGGCAAGGGGATGATAGAGCACTAAAAAAAATATTGAAAACAAATCATCTTTAAAAGCAATTCCAATATAGATGTCGATTGGGATAGGGCATTTACTTAAATGGCTTGCTGAAAGAGAGAGTGGTTCTCCCCTGCTTTTTTCTTTTTTAGCGCTTTCGAAACATACTGCTCATTTACAAATATACAGGTTGAGCAGGAGGAAAGTAAGCAGCTTCAATGTCAGAAGTAACACAGGACATTCTTTTCAACCCCTGTCAAAATATGCCACAGATTGGGATTGTTGGGAGTGCTACACCTGATCCCAGGGGAACAAAAGTGACAGACAGACAGTCCATTAGACTAGAAATGGAATACCAGTCTGAAAATCATGGCGCCCAGAATGTAAACAGTGAACTAGGCCTTTTGTGCAAACCTTGAAGTATGCTTCTACATCAGTCCCTGATTTTGTGCGGGGAAGAGGAATGCAAATATCTCTGGGCAAGTACCTGCGGATGTCGGCACCTTTATTTCTCACCACTTGAAGATCAGCAGGTGAATGTGCAGACTTGGTCCCCTGAAGAAGGTGTGGGGGAGCATTGTGTTTGAGGTGATGTGAGGTGCAATGGAGGAGGATGTCCACTGGGAGTGGTGGGGCGAAAGGCAGGCAGCCCAACAGTAGGTGGAGCCAGGGTCAATGACAGGCAGAGCTCAGAGCCAGTGACAGGCAGAGCTAATCCTACTTCCCCCCATCCTCTTTCCTACTGAGTTCCACAAGGGGCAGCACCAAGACTGAGGAGGCTGAGGGTTGGCAGGGCAGCCAGTTCCTCGATTCATCCTAATGGACTAGCCTCCACTGGGCGGTAACCTGAAAAGGTCTGTCTGTTGTGCAGTAGTGTAGTGGCAAATTCAGAAGTGCAGGGTCCCTTCATGATAGTCACAGTCAAATCAAATCAAATCAACTTTATTGCATGTAGCCATAGGCCTTTGCAAAGTACGAAAGGGTCTACATAAATAGACAAATGGACTCCATAGAGGATAACAAGAGTACAGCTTACAGCGGACACATGACTGATAGGGTCTTGATGTAACTTGCCCTCAGCTTCCTAGCAGCTTGGGCAAAGTTGGCCACTAAAACTGTTACTTGCTTATAGTTGTCATTATAGTTGTCAGCTAAAAGATCTACTATCAGTTCCCGGGGGCATTTCCCCCAATATGAGCGAATGTAGTGGGCCAAAAATTTTCTTCTGGGGTCCTCGTATAAGGGGCAGTATAAAAGATAATGAACAATATCCTCTGTCTGGCTACACCCAAAGACGCATCTCCGCTCCTTGACTGGGATTCTCAGGTATCTCCCGTCAAGATAGGCCGAGGGCATCACAGTCACACCCCATCTCCTTTTTTTTGCTGCCTTGAAGGCAGTCCATTTCCATTTTTTCCATTGAGAATGAGATTGTTGATAATGCCTTCCACCACCACCACAGACATCCCTAGGAACCAATTCCATTCCTTGGCAAGATCTTGGAACGAGTGGTTGCTGGCCAACTCCAGGCGCTATTGGATGAAACTGATTATCTGGATCCATTTCAATCAGGTTTCAGGCCTGGTTTCGGCACTGAGACAGCCTTGGTCGCCCTGTATGATGACCTATGTCGGGAGAGGGACAGAGGGAGTGTGACTGTGTTGATTCTCCTTGATCTCTCAGCGGCTTTTGATACCATCGACCATGGTATCCTTCTGGAGAGGCTCGCGGAGTTGGGAGTTGGAGGCACTGCTTCCTGAGCGGAGAGGACCTTACATCAGTTGTACATGCTCTGGTAACCTCACGATTAGACTGCTGCAATGCGCTCTACGTTGGGCTGCCTTTGAAGACAGTTCAGAAGCTACAGCTTGTCCAAAATGCAGCGGCCAGATTAATAACGAGGACCAAGCGGTCGGAACACATAACACCTGTTCTGGCTCGCTTACATTGGCTGCCAATATGCTTCCGGGCCAGATTCAAAGTGTTGGTTTTAACCTATAAAGCCCTACACGGCGCGGGACCACAATACCTGTTGGAACGCCTCTCCCGATATGAACCTGCCCGGACACTGCGCTCTACATCGAAGGCCCTCCTCTGAGTCCCAACTCATAGAGAGGCTTGGAGGGTGGTGACAAGAACTAGGGCGTTCTCAGTGGTGGCCCCCGAACTCTGGAATAGTCTCCCCATTGAGGTGCGTATGGCACCGACGCTGCTGTCTTTTCGCCGCCATCTTAAGACCTGCCTCTTTTCTATGGCATTTTAATTTAAATTTTTAAAAAATTATGTAATCTGATTTCTGCATTTTATATGTTTTTGTAATATTTATTATGCACTTTTTTATGAGATGTATTTTGTATTTTCTGTTGTACACTGCCCAGAGAGCTATGCTAGTGGGGCGGTATAAAAATCCAATCAATCAATCAATCAATCAATCAATCAATCAATAAGAATGAAAGGGTAGAGTGTTAGCTATGGAGAAGAATCTTCTCAGTAGCTAACTTACCTCCTTTTACTGTGATTGGCTCCAGTCAGCAGGAAAGGACAAGGAAGCATGTTAGGAGACCCTTCTCAGTGGTTAACACTCTCCCTTTTCATGTTGATTGGCTCGTAGGATGCTGGAGACATTGGGACCCTGCTCCCAAAGAAGTAAGGGGTCTAAGACCCCCTGCGACCCTGGACGACTGCACCCCTGCTGCTGTGTTTAACTTGCAATGGTTCATTCATTTGATGTTTCAACATCCATAGGAATCCATGTGCTGTTCGTTTGAGATACCTCCATTTTCTTGTATTTCCTGTCTTTTATTATTTAGATTGGCTGTGGAGTCACATTAAGTGGAACTGGAAACAACAGTGCATGACTTCAGCTTTTTTTTTTGTAAGGCATTGGATGTTTGGGTTCAAAATATGTTTTAATGAAAAAGAAAATGCTACCACAGAATTTAGGAAACTGTTTATCTGCACATGTAGACAGAGATTGGAATTATAATGAAATTATAACGAAGAGTGTTGAGACACTTTTCAAACACCCTCTTATCTGAAACTCAGAATTCTGCTACATTTCCCCCCCCCTTCCGTTCCAATCCTCCCCCTTTCCCCTGTTCATTTGACCTGCCACTTCTGAGGATTTCATCTTAGTACATAGGAGAGCATCTCCTTTTGACAGACAGTGCAAATTAAGAGATATGGGTAAGGGTCAGGAAGCTGGATGCTTGAATATGCCCCCTGGGTTTTCATTTACAGTTAGGGGCTGTTGCAGACACAATTACTGCTGACAGAAACCCAGAGGTTAGTGGCAGAGAACACGTGGGCACCATTAGCTAGTGCCAAGCTGTAATTGGGAAGATTATTTTTCATCAGAATTTATTCTACAGCCTAGACATTAGAAATCTCTTGTAAGGCTGACAGGAAATTAAACTGTGGCCAAACGAAAACAATAATAACAAAAAAGCAAACCTCAAATAGAGGTAATAATCCAAGTTGTCTAATTAAAGCCCTGCTCACAGTTCATTGCTTCCCCTCCCCCTTTGGCTTTCCTATCAAGGAGAAGACAATCTGACTTTCACTGGCTGATAGCATTGTCCAATTGTATTTTGGAACTGGAATTTTAAATGACCAGCATCTGTATACTTAGGTCTATTTATAACTTGACTGCTTTTATGAACTACTACTGTTGGATTAAACGTGTGATTTGAATTTTGCATCCGACTTTGATGTTCAGTTGATATTAGTCACCTAACGTATCATTGTTGCTCTTGATCAGAATTAATACTCAAGACAGATTTCTAATTTCTGTTTCTTAAAGATGTATACATTTAGCCATTCAGTGTATTGAAAGAGGGATGGCTGACTTGTATGGTAAACCTGAGCCTTCCACTATCCTATCTTTTTTTTCAAACCTACCTCTACACGTAGGCTAAAAAGATATACCACCACCCTCCACCACCAATGCACAGAGTTAGGTAGAAGAAATTCATATAAATCTGAGACTCTACTCTGTTAATCTTGCATTATAACATGATACCAATGGGTTCAGAAAGTGGAGTAGCAGAAAAGTTCAAATTATGCATAATCTGTTTTGCATTTTCACTGTGATGGTTTTGATCTGTTGGGTAGTCATTAAGAGGAATGCTGTGTAATCAGGGAAGAGGTAAGGAAATGTCTAAAACTGTCCATTAGACAATACAGTTGTTGGAGTATACATACTTCTCTGTGCTTGTTCAGATATTACATTTCCTCTGTCTCTGAGTTTCTTTCAGACAACCTGAAGACTCTGCAATTAATTTATCTGCACAATTGTATGTTTGGCATTCAAATAATCATGGGATATTTTGGTCCAGGCATTTGCCTCTTTGGGCAGAATGGGTAGGGAACACATGAGTTGAAGGCTCTTCCCTCTTCTTCAAGGGAAAGGAAACACACACACACACACACACACACACACACACACACCTCTTTCAACCAAGGAAACGCACTTCACAGTAAGAACATCCCTGCTGGTTCAGGCCAAACTGGGATTATTTAGTACAGCATCCTATTCTCATAGTGGCCAACCAGATGCCTGTGGAAAGCCCACAAGCAGAATATGAGTGCAAGAGCACTCTCACATTCTGCAGTTTCCGGCAACTGGTATTCAGATGCATAGTGCCTCTAACAGTGGAGGTGAATCATAGCAATCACAATCAGCCTTAACTTCTGTGCATTTTGTCTATTCCTCTTTTAAAGCCATCCAGGCTGGTGGCAACCACTACATCTTTGTAGGAGTTAATTCTATAGGTTAGCTTTGTATTGTGTGAAGAGGTATTCCTTTTACTTGTCTTTGTGGTCTTAGGACCAGGATATAATGTGGACGATAATCCAGCAAGAACATAGTGTAATAGATTTTATTTTATTTTTTACTTTTAGGAAACCACACAGAAGTCTCATGTAAGTGGAGCCTACAGTTTTTTGGAGCTGAGCATTCATCCTGTAAGTTCAAATCCATCTTTTTTGCTTCTGTTTTACTTTGGTGTGCATAATTCTCAAGTCTCGTTCTAGCTAGATTTGTGTCTTCAGCTGCACAAAACTGACAGATCACAATGATATCCCTGAAAGATCAGCCAACATTCTTAGTCTAGATCTTTTGGATTAATATAATAAATTAATTTACTGACATTTTTGGACAATGTAGGTTTGTATTTGTAATTAATTTTCTCCCTAAAAAAATTTAAAAGGTCAAAAGAATGAATACAACACAGTAGTTTGGGATTAATCTGTTTTTTTCCCCTTGCCTTTTAAAATTTTTATTTTTTAACATTGTAATGTTTTAACTGTTGTAATGTTCAGTGGACCATGTTCATTGTTGTTTCTGATCCACCAGCGTGAATTTTTATTTTAAAAAGACTTGCATGGGTTGCAGTAAAGAAAATAATGATGCGTGAATCCTCTCTCCCCTGCCCAAACAAACAGTTTTACCTAAGTTTTGTAATTAATTCATACCTTATCCTTTCCCAAGAAACTGTAGTCTAATTTACAAAGGAAAAGTGGTTCTGTGTTTAATAATAACTCTCCTGTTTGACACAAAGAAAAAAATACATATTGGAAGCTGGATTGTTGCATTTCATGAAAAGGTGTGCTTATGCTTCAAAGTGGCAGCTGTTCATCCTGAGCATGCCTTACAAATCTGCTCCTTTTGTTGCTAAATGTTCCGATTACTTTTTAGTTTTTCATCTCTGCCACAAACGGCCCTATCTGTCATGGAGCAGTATCAAGGCAGTTAGCAGAATTTAACAGAGTTGACAAGAAGGGAAGAAACTGTGAGAAAGAAATTCTGTCACCACAGCAAGACAGAGGCGGTGATGGGGTTTCCAACTTATGGGAGGTGGCAGTTCCTGGGCTAATCAGTGGGGCATTGTTAGGAAGGCAAACAATTTATGTATCTACACTTGAAGACTTAGGGTGGGGGTAGCCCTGTATAAACTAATCTGTAGGTTTGCATCATGTAAATAAAACAAGGAACAAGAATGATAATTTTGGTTATTTGGGAAATGTTGAATGTTGCCAAATTCCTTCATGCCCAGTCGGTGCCAGTATTTCCCCCTTGTGATTGTAACGTGACTAGCACTGTGAATATCCATCATTTTTCAAGGCTAAGGGGTCATTATTATTTAGCCAGTCTGAGACTGAACTCCAGCATGTTGCCTGGTAACAGAGAATGTAGATGAGCTGGCACTTAAGTCTACCATATGGCTGGGCATTTTGCTCTGTTCACCTGTGACATGACCTACACATGTAGTAATTACTGATTTATAGGATGGTTTATCATGTTCTTCTCGTTAGAATTGCATTTTGGGCAATATGAAGGTGAGTATTATGTTAAAGAGATATTAAAAAGGGAGTCCCTTTGATGTGCATGTGGTAGTTTAATGATTGCTCTCTTAATACTTTCAAGGATCTGATATTTTAAGATGTTATGCATTTAGTTAACTTGGAAACAAAAGTGGCTTACATCGTTTAGAGCCTGAGACGCGTTTCTGCAAATAAATCCAGGTGTTGCTAGTTCCATGGCTTGTGAAGCTGTAGCCGGTTCAGCATCAGCGCCTGTTATCCAAGAGCAAGTGGCTGCTGAGTGGTGCCATGGAAAGAAGGGAGGCTTGCAGAGCTGGCCAAGTCATTTTGCTGTTTGGTTTAAAAAAAATTCTAAAGGCTGCCGCAAACCAGTAAAAATACAATAATACATTACACATGCAGCTTTTACACCATGCCAAATGCGGTAAGGGAAGGTCGTTTTTCAGGGATACCATGGGCTCAGAGACTCTGCGTATGCGGAACATTGGAGGTGGAGGATCTTGCCCACTATCTGCTGTCTTGTCCTATTTACTTGAATTCACGTGTAAAGTATCTGAAGTGTTTGCTGGCAAGTCAGTACCTGGTCTCAGATCGTGAAAAAATATGTTACCTGATGTCTGATATAGAAGCTTACATAACGCATAGAGTGTCCTTATTTGCCCTGGCAGCTCAAAAACTATGAGCAAACTATATATCGAACTGACACCTCTGGGGGCCCTACATGGTAACAGTAATCACCATAAGGTCTTTTTTTAATCTATAAGGATCCTTTACCGTGAACTGTATTACTCTTTCTTAATTTTAAACGGACTGTTTTGGCCTTTTAATATTAACTGGTTTAGCTCTGTTCATTTTAAAACTGAATGTGTGTTGGACTTGTGCGATGGCCTATAGCTCTGCAAATAAAGTGAAAATTCCTCACATGCAGCATGAAGTATCTTGTCCACATCCTCCAGCTGCCATCACTGAAAGTGATCATGCACAACTGATCCAGACAAGAAATGTCAGAGAATTACATCAGAAATGGAAATGGGAGCAGTAATTGTTACAGTTTAAATGTTTGCTTGAGGGCAGTAACAGAAATCGCGCAAGCGAATATGAGCGGTATTCAGTATTTTTTTTTAAAAAAATCCTCAAATGTTACATCAATAATGACGTTACATCATTACATTATTTTCCCTTTTTTGTTTCCCTGCCATTGAAATCCATTAACGTTAATTGCGTTAGTTTCAGCCATAGTGGATGGCAAGATGAATAACAGGGTTTTAGCAGAAGCCAAACTTTAGTGGAATGGACGCAGCCTTGATTGTGATGAACACATGATGGGGCAGAAATTGCTGCCTCCCTACATCCATAGTTGAGATGGTATGCTAGGAAGTTCTCTAGGCCTTGCCTCAGCCATGGCATCAAGGTCTGAGCAAAGCCAATTGATTTTGCCTCCAAAGTGCACCGTACGTTTTCCATAGCAGGTTTCTGAAGACCCTGATGTGGGGCAGATTTCACCAGCCCATGCACCATGCAGAAATGTTCCTTTGAGGGAATAGTGGAAAATTGGCCCTCTTCAGTCACCACCACAACTCAGTAGGCACGATTCTATGCTCTCACCTGTATTCAGTTAGCCTTGCTACAGGACTTGTGCCACCTGTGCTCCAGCTGTTGTCTGGCTGGTTTCATTGATCAAAAAACCTCCCAAAAATCAAGGAGCCATAGTAGTCTCTACTATGCTGGAGGAGGAGGAGTAGTGCAGGGATCATCAGTGGGCTATGTCATGGTCCTCAGGCTTTATTAGCTGCTCAAGGATGTCAGGTGCTGATCTTCAAGACCAGCACCTAGTGTCTTGCCCGAAGTCAAGAGAAGGGGTCCAGTCTCAGACATGGCTGTGATTTTTTCTCTTTTTATTAAAGTTACAGTTACATCAAAAGCAGTGCACCTCATTAACCTAACTAAGCTTGCTAGGAACTTTTGCCCTGGCTAACTGTGCTAACTGCAGCGCTCCGACATTGACTCAGCAGTGAACCCCTCCCCTGAGTCAACTTAAGTAGGCTTGGCTTTCACGTGTAAATGTTGGCTCCTCTTCAACATCTGTTGAATCTCCTGCTTTAGCCGCCATTGAGCATGGGGAGAAGGAGGCTGGCTCTCAGCTTCCCCCTTCGAGAATTGTGGGTGGTCAGCTTGCTCGACTGTGGGAAGCTGCAGGATGCCCAGCTGGGAAACATCAGGTGGAGTACGTGGCTCCTCTGATGTGGGCACAGGCACTGGGGTTATGTCTATCAGAGCAGTCTGCTATGGGGCAGTCCCTGACAGTTCTGGTTGTGCTTCAATGGGGGGGCAGAATCGGGGGAAGTCAAGCTATCAGTGACAGGGATCTGCATACTTTGTGGTCTCTCCCTGCTGCTAGTCCCTTCCCCCAGCTCATTGACCCAGTCCTCAGTGTCAGAGTCTGGCGTCTCAAAGCCTTCCCTCCCAACCTGGGTCACAACACCTATTAAAATTTTTGACAGCCTTCTTCAATTTGCTGGGCTGTCTGTGGCATGAACCATGCTAACAGGGGGTTGACCGATGAGTAGGAGGGGAGCGAGGAGGACTTGGACTGGGACGTTCCAGTCAGGGAAGGACCTAGAGAGGCAAGGGACAATGAAGTGGTCCCCGCTCCGGAGGTTGACAGGTCACCTCCAGCAGTCCCAGACACCCCCCTGGAGAGACCACCAGACCCGCTTGTCACTCCTCTGCCTGATGAGGCTTCTCTCCCAGCACTGTACCACTAGTGGACAGTCCTCCCCTTGCAGAGGGAGAGGATGGGACTGAGACTGAGGCACCGCCTTGACCCCGGTCCAGGCGGTGAATGTGGTGGGAGATTCAGCAATCCCAGCTGAGGAGGAGTCTGCACTTTTGTGCATGCCTCCAACATTGACTCGAGGTACACGCAAGCAGGAAGCCCGCCCAGCCCTATTTAAGGGAAGGGTTAGTTGCTGAGTCAACATCTTAATGCTGCCAAGTTGTGCCTAGTTAGTTAGAGAGGGATGCTGACTTCTGAGTAAGCTGTAGGCAGATTCACAAAGTGCACTGAACTGAAACTTTCTCTTACTTCAAGAAAAGAAAAAACTACAGCTGGGTCTGAGTCTGAGTTCCTCTAGTTCAGGCAGGGCAGTGTGCGTAGGTCTGCAGCTAACTCTCCCACTCTCTCCACCCCCACTCCATCCTTGTACCAGACATTATATTACATTTATGTATTTATATTATGGGCTCCTACTGGGAGGAAGGGTAGGATATACATATAATAAATAAATAAAACATATTTGCATTTTTTTGGGTGGCTCAGGATATTTTCCCCAAAGCACCTAGACCCTTTTATAAGTTTGAGGTGTGCTTATAGCTGTCTAATGCAGCAATGAAAAATATGCCTGTGTCTGTGACCTCCCTGCATCATTACATGCTTTTAATCATACAGAGCAATTCCAAGCAGATTGATTAAATGCCACTGCTCCCCCCCGCCCCCGAGGAAGGACAGGACCAAGCTCCTCAGTGTGCCACCCTATAACAGATGGTTTGCTAACATGTTTTAACAGCACAACTTAAAGGAGCAGGTGGCTGGGTGCTATTAGATGAAGGTGATTTCTGAGACCAGAATGCTGTAGCTGGCTCCAGCTGAGGAAATGCCACGTTTTTTTAAAACTTTGGAGACGTTCGCTTTTCAATCTTTTTTAATCTGAGCACAGAAGTGAGAGGCCCATTTCCCTCACCCCACCCCCAGCCTGCTACTTTTAGCTATCTGTAACTTTCCCTGTTAAAAGTTGCCTCTTTGCTTCACCCAGGCCCCAGAGGGGCAAAGCTTTCTAGCGCACATCACAAGTACAAGAAAAGCTAGTCTGGTAGAAATATTTGATTTTCACTGCTTCGCAAGGGTCACCTCACATGGCTAAATGACCTGGTGGAAAATAAAAATAAAATAAAACAAATCTGCTTTGTGCTGTGAAAAAGGATTGCTTTGACATTCTCTTCAAATCATGCTGTGATCGGGAACAAATGGCTTTGAGCTATCGATTTCCAATCCTTGTGGTCCACTTGGTCCTGCACAAGCAGTTTCTCCTACAGCAGATTAAATATCTGTTGCTGCTGTCCATTCTGCCTGACTTTATGGGTCAAGCTACAGGAATGTGCGAGGGGTGCAGGAGAGAGGTCAGATCTTCTCCCCTTTCATACAAACCTTGCTATTTTCTTACATCCTGAGCACGAGGGTTCCGTAAATGTGACCTTCCAACCAACCTTTTATATTACCTTGAAGGCATGGACCTGAGGACTGTTTTTGTGCAAATATCTAGTTAGAGAACATAAACTTCTTCTCCTTAACAGTCTCCTGTCCCATGATGCAAGAGATACCTTTAAATAGCCAAAGCATGCACACAGGGGAGGGAGTTTATAATGCTGTGGATAAGGGAGATGCAGCAACTTTAATAAAATTGTCTAGGGAGGAAACAAATAAAATAAAATGTTGTACTGTTTCTTAACTAGGAACATAGGAAGCTATTTGGCTCATCAAGCTCGGTATTGACTCTGCACTGACCAGCAGTGGCTCTCCAGGGTTTCAGACAAGGAGTCTCTCCTAGCCCTACCTGGAGATGCTGGGGACTGAACCTGGGATCTTCTGTGTGCAAAGCAGATGCTATGACCGCTACCCAGAGGATACTTATTTTATTTATTTATTTATTGGATCAGTTATACCCCACCCTTCTAATACATGCACACCACTCAGAACAACATTTTAAAATCGTAACAAAATTTAAAATCCACTATGCAAAATTTAAAATCCTAACGAAATCCACTATAAAATACAGTAATGTTCTGAAAATGTACATAGAGTTCTAGGTGGGTGTCCCCCCCCATTCTACATGGGCATTGAACCTGGACTGCATGCAGAGCCCATACTCTAAGACTGGCCAGACAGTCGGCCATTCGATTTTATTTGACGCCACTGCCTGAGATTGGGCTGCCGGGAAGAACTAGGGTGGCGGCTGATGGAGACTGGTGGAGGCTAAGCTGAAGCTTTTTCTACTTTTGCAGTATTGACTGGATGTGTAATGTGGCCTTCAGTTATATGTTATATTATATTTATAGTGTGGTATTAATTCTTGTATTGTTGTAATATTTGCTATTTTTATTATAATTATTATGGTTGTATTATTTTGTTCGAAATTGGTTTGCAATTGTTTGCTCTTGTTATAAGTTATTTCAGTTATTGTGTTTTTCCTGTTGTAAGTCGCTTTGAGTTCTACTGTTGAAAAAAAGCGACTAACAAATGCCAGTAATAATAATAATAATAATAATAATAATAATAATAATAATAATAATAATAATAACTACAGTTCCTTCCCCATATTTTTTTTTAAAAGGAGCTAACTTTATCAGGGTTAGACAGCATGGTGTCCTCCAGATGTTGTTGGCTACAACTCCCATCATTCATCACCACTGGTGATGCTGGCTGAGGCTGATGGGAACTGTAGTCCAGCATCATCTGGAGGACATCACACTGGCCATCCCTGCTCTGTGCCAGGCAGAGACCCCAGAAAGGGGAACAGTGGAGATAAGAATCTCATACTGGATTGAGCAGAGAGGACAAATTCCCCAACCCACTCCTCCAGCCATGATTAAGAAGAGGACTGCTTTAATAGTCAACGCTAATTGATGAAGATCAAGGGGAGATTCAGCCCATTTTCTAGGACTTTGTAACCAACTGCATTGTCTTGCTTGCTGTGTTTTGACAACAGCACTTTGCTGGGCTGTGAGAGTAGGGTGGGGCGAAATTTGATTAAGTTAGCATTTAAGTCCAGATCTATCAAATTCACACTTACCAAAACAACACCAGAACTGAAACACAGCTATCCTTCAAAATCCGCACTTCTCTGAATTTTGCAATGCAGCGCTCCAGTCAAGCAATGCTTTTAAAAATGAATATATTAGGGGAAAGTGTGCATACAAATGAATATATTAGTGAAAATAAGATACAAAAAAATTGTGTGGTATTATGAGAAACAGCTTGCATAAATGTGTACGTTAGTCAAAGCATACGACATGTGTTTATTAGGAAAAAACATTGCACTAAAATGCAGAAGAATTTTCATAAGGATTTCTTTTTTATTATTTGCAAGGTGCTTCAGAAAAGTGGAAAACTGAATTTAAAACTGGACAAAAAGAGAATTGGGAAGAACTGAAAAGGATGGATCCTTCCATCCCTAGCTGAGAGATAATGTGTGCATTAAGAGAGAGTTTGGGAGAAAATAAGCTTTAGTTATTATTCCATTTGTTGCATAATATGCATGAAATGCATCAAAAGGAGCCCTTTTGAATTTAATATTTATTTAATTTAATAATAATAAAGGGTTGCATCCAACTAAGCTATACTCATAGTAGACTCATTGAGATTATTGGACCTGTTAGTCATGTCCAATAGCTCTTAAGGAGGACTAGCATTGGCTACAACCTTTAATTTTGAGCTTCCCCTCTCCTTTAAAACACTTCTGGTATCTCTCATGCCATGGTAGTTAAATTTGTTTAGATTTACATAAATGTTCGCTAATTGACACAATGTTGACTCCAGGATCTTCAGAGCTTTGGAGACAAGCGCTGGGATGAGGCAGGTCATGCAAACTGAGAATTCTTCCACAGTGCTTCAGTTTTTCTTTGGTACTCTGTGCAAAGTAGGAATGGAAAGATCTGTCAGTTTCGGTTCTCTCCCTTTCTCATTTTTCCAATGTTTGCAGCAATCTGGAATTTTTTTTTTTAAAAAAAATCCTTATAAAATTATCCTCCATTTTACTGCGATTTTCTCCAAATAAACACATTTTTGTGGGCAGTTTTGACAAAGGCACACATTTTTGCAAGCCATTTCTTACCATTTCATGCTTTTTTGCATGTTATTTTCACTCATGTATTCGTTTTTATGCACACTTTCCCCTAATACATGCGTTTTTGTAAATGTTGTTCAGTTGGCCAACTGTATCCCAAAATTCTAATAAATGCGAATTTTTAAGGATGGCTGTGGTTCGGTTCTCATATTGTTTCAGAAATTGTGGATTTGATAAATTCTGCTTGAAATGCGAACTGAATCGAAACTCCAACCCATCTCTAGTGCAAAGCAAAATATTCTGAGAGCTCCTTGCTAATCTCATTCAGGGTCCCAGCAAATGCCCAACCCTATCAGCCAAGAAAGAGTGTGTGTGTGTGTGTGTGTGTGTGTGAGAGAGAGAGAGAGAGAGAGAGATCCTTAAGCCCACAGGCCTGGTAAATAGAGAAAGGATGAGTGAGTCATGTGCCGTTTTGTTGAACACTGGATGGTAAAATAAATTGCACATACAATACACCATTTGTGCATCTCAATCAGTGCTGTTAGCAGTGTGTGTGCTGAACTTGCAATGCATTTTGTACCGAAAGGATAAAAAGGAAATCTACTGAACCATACTTAAGATAATTGAGACATTTTACTGCCTAACAGCAGCTTAATTCATCTTGCAGATTTTTTGTTTGCTTGCTTTTTGAAATCCCCGTTGATAGCTGTGATCAGTGAGGGCAAATTTGAATCAATGGTAGTGTAATTTAAGGTCGCACATGTTGAAGCTATTTCTGGTTCCAGTGTTAATAGGGGATAGACAGAAAAGCAGTATTTTAATTACCCCTATGTTTGTTAAATTGCAAGAGATCTCTCAGTTTCCTTCAGTTTCTCCAAATATATCCCTACTTCAAGGTTTGGCAACATGCAAATTTGTTGTTGTTTTTAGACTCACTATGAGAAGTCTCCAAGTGACTTATGAAAAAAGTTAAGGGTTAAACAGACATAGTGTAAAACCAAGCTATTTCAATAAAGCTATCTGGATAACCTATAAGGAAAGCCAGCTTCAGAAGGAATGCCATTTAAATTTAACACAATGATGACACCTTATTGAAGCACTGTAGCTCTGTGGTAAAGCACATATCTTGCATTCAAAAGATGCTAGGTTCAATCCCTGGCATCTCCAGGTAGGGCTTTGAAAAAAGGACTCCTGTTAGGAACTCCAGAGAATCAATGCCCTGTATTACAGACTGAGCTACATGAACCTGTGGTATGAGTCGGTGGCTGGGTCACAGACAAACCACAGTTAAGCCAAACAAACCATGGCTTACAGTTATGTGTGGAGCAGGCTGGTGTAATGTAACCTATATTCCTAATTAAAAAAAACAATTGATAAACCAGGTGGTTGGTGTTAATTTTAATGATGCCTATTCTGTTCTTTAGATATTAGTACTCAAACATACACGTGATTTTTGGGGGGGATTCTCCCCCATGTCCCAAAGTAGTTGGAGCCTTTACCCCTCCAGATTGTTTCTGTGTTTCCCTTTGCACTCTGCATTTGAAGACTGTGGGAAACAATGTCTTGAGGCACAGAAAAGGCATGGAGAATATCCATATCAACCCCAAAGGTAAATTCCCTAGGGGGCAGGGAAAACCATAATGTGAAACCAGCATTATTTCTGCCTTCAATAATCTTTTTAAAGCCTGTTTTCATTAGGCATGGCAAAGTTATATGTTGGATTTGCAAGGTCATTAATAAGCTTGACAGGGTGTTCTTAGTCTTCAGGTAGTGACTTTATGAAACATGTTAAGTAGGTCTTATATTCAGAAGATTTCCCTATCTGAACTTTGCTAACACATCTGTAGATGCTTCAGATCTTTTTTAAAAAAAGGCTTAGCTTGTGGAAATCAGGAAACACTAGTGATGAAACTCAACACTGTTAGTATTCAGAGGCTTAGAAAGGATTCTTCTGATATTATGAAATAAATGAACACCTTCAGACATTTTTTAAAGGCAATGCATATTACTGATGCACTGAAAAGTTTCCATTTCACTCAGTTTGGTGGTATTTTGCTGTTTTTTTTTAATAATTTTTATTCAAATTTTTCAAAAGACAAACAAAACAAAGTAAAAAAAACATAACAATACATCAACAAAAAATAAAAATAAAATAGTTGACTTCCGATTTGTCGCAGATCAGCTATAAGTATATAATATACATCAAACCTGTCCCTTAATGTATACATACAGAGTCCCTTTTCTCCGTAGGCTGTCTTAATTAATCGTCAAATCCCAGTATCATCATTTTATTTTGATCTTTCAACAAAAAGTCTAAGAGAGGTTTCCATTCCTTAAGAAATGTATCTGTCGATTTTTCTCTAAGTAAACATGTCAATTTGTCCATTTCTACTAAATCCATTAATTTCAATAGCCATTCTTCCATTGTTGGTATTGATTCCATTTTCCACTTTTGTGCATATAATAATCTTGCTGCCGTAATCATATATAATATTATTCTTCCATATTTCTTTTCTATTTGTTTATCCATAAAACCCAATAAAAAAAATTCTGGTTTTGACTGAATATTTATCTTTAGAATTTTTTGCATCTTCCTACCTATCTGTGCCCAAAATGATTTTGCCTTTTTACATAACCACCACATATGATAAAATGATCCTTCTTGTTGTTTACATTTCCAACAAACATTAGAAACATTACTATACATTTTTGACAACTTTTCCGGAGTCATGTACCAACGGTACATCATTTTATAAAAATTTTCTTTAAGATTATAGCATAGTGTAAATTTCAAACCTTTTTTCCACATATTTTCCCATTGATCCATTGGTATTTTGCTGTTTTAATCCAGATATCATAATCAACAAACTGGCAAAAGAGGGCCATTTTTGCATGGCACACTGACGCATGTGCTATAAGATATACACAGTTTGGGATATGTAAAAACTGTCTCTTTTATTGTCATGTAGTATTCTATTTTTCCATCCTTGGTCTCAGATATGTATTGATACTCTTGTGGAGTGTCCTGACTGTTACTGTGGGTGTAAATCTCTTGCATATCCAAATGCATGTGCTGTCCATTGCTTCAGGAAGCATGTAGTCTCCGTTCTTATTTCATCCTCTGGTCAACTTGTGCAAGAGTCTGTACGTCTGTCAGAAGGTGGTTTTAGGGTAACTGTTTGACAGTCCAATCCAATTTGTATAATTAGTAATTAGGATTATACAACTACAACATCAACAGCAACAAAAATACAAGAAGAGCCTGCTGGATCAGGCAAGTGGCCCATCTGGTCCAACATCCTATTTCCACTGACGAAGCTCCGCTCGCCGCGCAGCTGACAAGCAGGGCATGATTGCAGGTGGGGGTGAAGACGCTGCCCCCATCTGTTAATGGGGCAACATCGCGCGTTGCGCCCGTGACGTCAGCGCAAGGGGCGGGGTCTATAGGACTATTTGAGTCGAGCCGCCCCTTCCACCTTCCTCTTCTGCTGCTTGACGAGATATTCCTAGAGAGGCCTGGCGCTGGCCGGGAAAACGTGGTCTGTATTGTGCTGATTCTGGGGCAGGCGGGCACCACAATGCAGAGTCCAGGGGCCGTGGGGAAGGGTTCTTTACTCAGCCCGATCTTCGTTGCTACCTCTGGGTGGTGCGGCAGTTGGGGGCTGAGCCCCAAACGAGGGGGAAGAGCGGTGCGGCCTGGAGCGTTGGGGCAAAGAATGATTCTGAGCAGGAGCCGCCTCTGCTTTTGATCGCTCGCTTGCCTCGCCCCTCCCTTTGGGGCCCCCGAAAAGTAGACAGTGGCAGAGGCACCATCCAGGGCGACAGAGTGGGTATAACAGGAGCCCTGCTGGATCAGGCCAGAGGCCTACCTAGTCTAGGGGTCTGTTCTCAAAATGGCCAACCAAATGCCCAGTATGGGAAGCTCGCAAGCAGGTCGTGAGCCATGGGCGTCCCCAACGGAGAGGCCGAGGGGGCACTTGTTCCTTCCTGGGTGAATAATGCTCCCAGCTTTCATTAAAAAAAAAATAGTACGTTTCTAGCATTTGTAGAACCTGAGACAAAATGTACAAGGGAAAACAAGTGAACAGGCAGAGGCTGATCTCTGGCAGCAGCATAGGGCCTAGTCCTCAGCATGTGCTGTCTGGGGTTATACTCTTTTCCCCTGCCTCCTTTCTCTCTAGATGCCCCTTTGTTCCAAGTTCTCTTTGCCATGCCAACTAGAGGGGGGGCAGAGGCAAGAGCAGTTGCCACCTCCTCTTCCTCATTTGCATTGTCTCCCGTGGCAGTTCAGTGCTCCTCATCCTTGCTGTTACACAGCCAGGCCTAGAGCAAGAGGGCAGGCGTGGCACTGGAGGCAGTGGCAACTGCTCCTTGCAACACTACTCACTTTCTGAGGCGCGAGAGCAGCAATTGCCCTGTGCCACCGGACTTCTGAGAAGGAGGTGTTGCTGTGCATGGCACAAAGTGGGGGGGAGGCATAGCAGACAACCTCCCACCTACGCAATGGGGCTTGTAACTCCAAGGAGCTGCTGCTCCCAGGTAGTGTCTGTGAGTTTACCTGAGGCAGTGAGATCTTAGCAGCTGCCTTACAGTGCCAATCCCTGGAAAAAAGGGTTGATGCTAGCACCATAGAATCATGGAAGGGGCCTTATAGGCCATCGAGTCCAACCCCCTGCTCACAGCAGGAAATCCACAGCTAGAGCATCTCCCGCAGATGGCTGTCCAGCCTCTGCTTGAAGACATCCAGCGAAGGGGATCCCACCACCTCCCTAGGCAGTCGGTTCCATTGCCGAACTGCCCTTACTGTCAAGAAGTTCCTTCTAATGTCCAATCTGAATCTACGCTCCTGCAACTTAAAACCATTAGACCTAGTCCTACCCTCTGGGGCAGCAGAGAACAAATCTGTACCCTCCTCTATGTGACAGCCCTTCAGGTACTTAAAGAGTGCAATCATGTCACCCCTCAGCCTTCTCTTCACCAGACTGAACATGCCGAGTTCCTTCAACCTTTGCTCATAAGACTTGTTCTCCATACTGGCTATCATCCTCGTTGCCCTCTTCTGAACCCGCTCTAACTTGTCTATATCTTTCTTAAAATGAGGCGCCCAGAACTGAACACAGTATTCCAGATGAGGCCTGACTAATGCAGAATATAGTGGGACTATTACTTCCCTCGACCTGGAAACTATAGCTCTGTTTATGCAGCCCAAAACCGCGTTTGCCCTTTTTGCTGCAGCATCACACTGCTGGGTCATGTTCAATGGATATGTGCAACAGGGAGATAGGAGGCAAGACGCCTTCAAAAGGGTAAGAAGGAGCCACCGGCAGCTTAGGGACAGGTGTCCCTTCCCCAGTTAGACTCCGGGTACTATGAACTTGGTTAGCAGGCTACCCGGTTTTAGGGGACGTTTGTTATGTTATGGTGTTTGCCTTTTGTTTCCCAGTCTCATACCCCAACTCCTGGCTGGCCTTCATGGCCTCCAACTCACGGCTGGCCCTCATGGCCTACAATCTTCACCCCGTTTAGTCATGGCAATAACGGCTGTGGTCAGAATGTACAGAAGTACACTTGGTCATGCCAGTCTTATTCAAAGGGGCAGGCAGTGAGGGGTCCACACTAGTTAGTCTAGGATCAGTGAGCTGCACTCCATCATCATAGTGCGCGCATATCTTATGCATTTGTAGTGGCAAAACATTACCTACGGAATGCTATAATTCTCGCATGGAGTGCTTCAGAGCCTTCCGTGAGGGGGCAGTCAGGAGACAAGTGGGCTCCTAAGCAGTGGGGCACTATCTGTCTGAGTGGATGTTCATAGGTATGGCAGCTTGTGGGAGGCATGTTAGCACCTGAGGTTTCAGCTTATAGTATGAAGGATCCTGCCCCGGTGTTCACATTTCTGTAACAAGATTGACTCTTGCCCAGGGCTGAAAGCTGCACAGGGGCAAGCTTGAACCGTCCCAGATGAGATCCTGGATTGGGACCATGAAGTGTTTCCTTTCGGCCCTCTTGATGTTAGGGGTCTTTTAATGGGGTTATTATGCTATGATGGGGCTTGAACACCCATACTATGAATTCAGGGTTATGGCTGCCTTATGCACCGACCTGGCCGTGTGGTTCCCTTTCCTGCGGTTGCAAGCCTGGATTCGGGAAGGGGTTTTAACTATGAATGTTACCTTTCATTAACTCTTTTCCGGGGTTGGAAGGCGACTTTTGGACAGAAGAGCTCATGGCCTGGGGTCGGGTCTCATAACTCTCTTATAATTAGGAACACTAGAATTCATGGCCCTTACCTGTCCCGTTGTTCTGGGAGAAGTTTATGCAGGGAGTCAGAGAAGGCCATAAGCCTATCTATTGCCCTAGCATGATCACCAGCTATCAGAATGCAGAATAGGGCAGCAGGGGCAGTGTGAAGGGGGGCTAATCCCGTGAGCTGCGCACTGGAATTCCCTTGGATTCAATGGGTTACATTGCCCCCAGCATGCTCGCCAGCTTCCAGAAACAGGTATTCAGGAATTCTGGGCCGGCAAGGGCTATATGCCAGAGTGGCCTTTCCGGTGACTCACCTGCTGATATTCCTGATAGGCGGCACGGCAGGAGAAGGGGCATGGCAGTGGGAACACTTAGAGGTAAGCTTTCTTAGCCAGGCTGGCGGTTTTTTCCCTATCCCCATCGACCCTTCTCGCTGGACATTTTATGGGTGTAGTGGACCAGTGGAAAACGGTCTGTTCCTTCAGTGAAGACCCAAGCTATTCCAGGCAGTGGCTCATACACTGTTTTGAGGCTTTCAGGAGAAAAGAGGTGGTGGCTGGCTCTACGTGAGACCTCTCTCGACATGCCCTCCAGTTTTGATGTTTCCAGGGAGGGGGGGTTATGCTTGCTCAACGTGGAAGGTCTAGAACGGACCAGAGGTGTAAGGGAAGGCACGTACGGTTGACCTTGCCTCAGTGCCCAACCTCTGCCGAAGGATATTTATTCACCCAGGCTAATCTGGACCCCCTAGCTATAGGCCACATATGCCTGTCTGGGTCAACAATACCAGTTTTGGCATTAACAAAACAAGCATTGCAGGGGCTGGGTATGACCCCTTCCAGTCTGGAACCTATTCAATTAAAATGGGAGCTGCTTCTATGGCAGCAGGTTTTTAGTTTCCTCCCGGCACTGGTACAGGACGTGGGACTTTGGGCCTCTGATGCATATAATGGTTATATTCCCCCCTTTTAGAGGGCAGGGGGATGCGGCAGCCTCACAAACGAGCATTGTAGGGGCTGGGGTACGACACCTTACAGTTTAGTTTCCCACAGGCACTGGTGCAGGGCGTGGGACTTTGGTCCTCTGATGCGTACAAGGGCTATATTTCCCACTTTTAGAGGGCAAGGGAATGTAGCGGCCTCACAATCTTCATTGTTTTGACAGGTTGCTGGACAGGGATAGAGCAGATGCACATCCTAATATGCGGCCACAGCATGGTCTTCCGGGCACCCTGGAGGGCATCGAATTCGAGCATGGGCTCGCAGTTGGGCCTCAGTAGAGGGGCTGTTGTGCAGTGGCTGGACCGGCAAGGAATGCATGGGGAGTGGCTCCTACCCGCTCTGTTCCAGCAAGGTGTGGTGCAGATATTTCTGCAGGCAATGGTCATCCACCTCGGTGGTAATGACCGCGGCGTGAAGCAGGGCAAGGCCCTCAGCGTACAGGCATGTAAGAACATGCAAGTGATAAGGCAGCGTTGGCCTTTGGTGCGTCTGATGTGGACAGACATGGCGCGGCATATGGGATCCAGCTGGAATTGATCATGCATGGAAGAAGGTCAACCGGCAAATTCGGTGGGCTCTTCTTGGGCAGGGGGGGTTGGCCATTCCGCATCCCCGCATTTAGCACTGGAAGGGTGAACTGTACAGGGCCGATGGCGTTCACCTGTCTCATGCAGGTAACGACTTATTTTGGGCGACCTGCAGGGGTGTCTGCGAGAGATGTTTCTCGGCAGTGGGGTAAAGGGGGACTAAATAGAGATTTGTCCCCCTTTTGTGGCGGGAAGGTGCGGGAAGGGAAATAGGTAAGGACAGCTAGGTGGCCCCCTTAGGCACCTTTGGAGGTGATTGGCGGTTCCAGAGGCCTGTCTCTCAGGGCTTTACGGCTTGAGGGCAGGATATGGGCTGCTTCTGGGGCCAACTTATCCTCATCTACCCAGGGGTTATACGGCCCTGGGTGGGGATGATGTGGGAAGGCCCCCCTACTCACCTGCAGGGTGTGGCTGGGGTAAAGGGTAAGCAGATGGGCTTGCCCTTGCCCCAGCAGGGGCTGGTCGCCCGAGAGCTGTATGGCAAGCTACTTGCTTATAGACAGTTCCCGCACCTAGGTTTCCCTCTGCAGGTCACTTTAAATTGGGTTTTGTTTACTATAATTTAAATAAAGTGGCCCTTGTTCAACCCAAGCTGACGTCTCTGTGTTTTATTTCACCCCTCAACTGCAGTGGCCAACCAGATGCTCCAATGGGAAGCCCACAAACAGAGCATGAGTACAAGAGCACTCTCCTCTCCTGTAGTTTCCAGCAACTGGCATTCAGAAGCATACTTCCTCCAACCACGGAGGCAGAGCAAAGCCATCATGGCTAGTAGCCATTGATAGCCTTATCCTCTTTTAAAGCCATCCAAGTTAGTATCCATCACTGCCTTCTGTGGGAGAGAATTCCATAGTTTAACTTTGCACTGTCACGTGTCTTTATTGTTATTGTTTTTAGCCAATGGCCATTACAATATAAGTAACAATATGGAAAACATACAATAAAACATATTTATAAAACATTTGTAAAACCTTAGATTTCAATCCAATGGTACGTGAATAAAACCCTGGGCTTGCAAAAGCTAATAAAAGTAGTGATAGAGATGATAAATTCAGCTTCATTGGATGTCTGTGAGTTTTAGTGTTCTGAGAGAGGGAGAAAAACTTTTCTCCATAAACGTTCTCCATGCACAATTTTATACACTTCTATGATGTCACCTCTTACTCGCCTTTTCTCTAAACTGAAAAGCCCCAAATGCTGTAGCCTTTCCTCATAGGGGCTTCACTCCATCCCCTTGGCCATTTTGGTTGCCATTTTCTGAACTTTTTCCAAGTCTACAATATATTTTTTGAGGTGAGGTGACCACAATAATGACATCAACAGCAGCAACAATATATTTATACAACACTGTTCAGCTGAAAGGCCCCCAAAGCAGTGAACAGCATATTAAAACACAATACCCAATATATGATACAATGTCAAGCAAGCAAAACAATGCAAGACAACTAAATCACAATGTAAGAAAGTTGTAGAAAAGCCTTCTCATGTTAGAGGAATAATGGACACTTTCACCAATAATTTACTACACACACACTTAGGGGCTAGAAACTTGAACACACAATGAGAAATACTTTTTTTTGAAAAGCAAACAAGTAAAGAAGGAAGGGAGGGAGGAAAGGAAGAAGGAAAGAAAGAAAAGTCCAGTATATTCCAATTAGAGGAACTAAGAGTGTATTAATTTAGAGAATTACCACTGCATCATTACAGACAGTTCTCCGCTCACAGGAAAGCTCTTAAATGAGAGATACGATTGGTGGCAGAATGCAAAAAGTGAATGGATTGCTGTCTTTGTGTTTATATGGAGCTTTAGTTAATGTAACAAAGAAGTGACATGTCATACATTATTTGCCCATATATTTTAAAGTTACCTGAGTTTTACAGGGCGGAAAAAATATTTTTGCAGAACAAATTTTGTTGTACTGTTGCTGCGACCCTTACCTTCAGAATATTGAAATAACACAAAAATCAAATGAAAAGTGTAGTATTGTCCTACCTATGTAGGGAAAGCTTTGGGAAGAAAAACAAAAATAACTCTTGACTTGGAAAAGTATAGCAAACACTTAACTATGGTTAAAAAGAATAGGCTTACATAGATCAAGATAACTATTTGATAGGATTTGCATATGAATCCGCTTAACTGTATTGTGCTTTGCTGAAAGCCTGAAGTTCTGAATCAGGAACAGAAAGCTTTAAACAAATGTGGACAGATCTCTAAAAAATAAAATAGACATGTTTTCACCATATGATAGTTCTACAGACTTTTCTTATACTCTTTTGGTGTGTGTATGTTCCATCTGAAATCGCCTAACATTTCTCCGATAATACACATTTTTGTAAACAGATAACTATATTTTGTGGGCATTTTTTGTAGGCAGATAACTGAAAGAAAGAAATGAGAGGGAGAGAAAGGGGAGGCTCTGACCCTTTAGGTTTGAGGGATATTCTAGAGAGAATGACATTAAGATAGGAATTGATAAAACAATCTTGATCCACAGATTATGTCTCCTTCACACAGTGGCAATACCATTCTGCCCCCATTTCCTTGAAGATCTGAAGAACGTTAAGCCTATGGCTGCCCTGATAGGTATAACTGGGAAGGACAGCTATTTCCAATGTTCCACTAATTAGTTCATGTAGTCTGTTGTATGTGACACAGATTAGAACTTTCTCAGAGATGTATATGGCCCCATCATAATCATTTGTGTTTTCTCCAAAAGATGAACTCAAAGCAGCTTGCAAACATTAAAAACAGATATAAAAATACTAAAATACCAAAAAAGCAAACTCCAGCTGATCCCCACCAAACTAAAAACATGCAGAGAATTAATCTCCAAAGGCCTGGGTGAATAAAAATGTTTTTATCTGGTGCCTAAAAACAAATAGTGATGGCGCCAGGCATGCCTCTCTGGGGAAAGTATTCAAAAAATAGGAAGCCACCTCTGAGAAGTCCTGTTGCCACCCTCCTCACCTCCCTCAGAGGTGGGACGTGGAGAAGGACCTCAGATGCCAAACGCAGAGCCTGTTTTGCACCTGAACTTTGAGGCTTTCTGCATCAAGTAAAGAAACAGCAAACTTGATAATAACTATTTTATTTAAACATTTTTTAAATGTAACATTGTATTGGGAGTGGTCTTTATGAATTATCACTCAGAATGACAACAAAACATCTAGGCTAGAACCACAGAATTACACATGGCAATGGCGAAACTGATCCAATAATCTAGTTGCAAACAGTTGTTAGTATCACTGGGCACATAATTTTGCCATAAAAAATGATTTGACAATTGCATCCCCATTTGTGTTTTAAGCCACAGAGATCTGTACTTTCTGGAAGAACTGCTTTTTTGTGTTTTTTTTGTGTTTGCCACTTTATAAGTCATTATCATTGTTTCAACTATTGCATGGCATGCTTCTGTAGTTCATTTGTTTCTTTTCCATGCACTTGGCTTTGAAATAATCCTACAAGAAGCTCACTATAGAACAGGTGAACTGGATTTATTAGCATATCAGTATCAGCAGTTTGCACTCTCTTTCAACAGTGCCACTTGCTGTTCTATTAAATGTTTCAAATTGAAGGTCATTAAACATAGAGGATTAAGCCTTGACCAGTTCTCATTTTCCTTCTCTGTTTTGGTCCCACCTCAGAAGGTGGTTTTTTTTAATTATTATATTTAAATTCCTTCAAGGAGTTCTTGAAGTCTGACAGCTGTAGTGCACAAAACAAGGCCAATTAAAGCCCTCTACACTATGGGCATCATTCTACTAGCATGTACAGTCTTCAGAAATACAGTGAAATGTTTTTAAGCAAATGCCACTTCTTATATGCATACCAACCTACTTACGTTTCATTAGACCAAAATAGAAAATCTTGCAGAGACTGGCAGGTTGCTTAGGCAGTCAACCATACCTGTAAACTTTCCAGTCCTTCACTTGTAAGGGATGGCTATTTTTCAATAGCTCAAAACCATCTATGCATTTCATGACTCCTCATTAGAACATGTCAGTCATCGATGCTAGTGTTAAAATGGCAGAATGGAGGAGGGCAGAATTTTGGAGCTGATGGATTTGCTGTTGATGACTCCCATGGAAGGTTCTTTAGTAAATCTCTCTGAGTCCCACTTCTTTCTTAGCAACTACAAATGATAAGCTAAGATGACCGTTCTGATATAATCAGGCATAAACATCATATTTTTGGGAGGGGGAAGTGCCTTATACCAGGGTTGTATGCATCCACACAAGTTGTTAGCCCCTGCCAAATGTTAACCATGGTGTAATTATATAAAATACATAATTTTACTTGTAAGGGAAAACATAAAATAATAGGACCCTTAAAGGATATCACCTCATTTTTAGTTGCTTAGATAATTGAGATCATTTGCCCAGTCTGTTTGAAACCTGGAAGGTCTTATGTTTTAGGGAAGTGGTACAACACGTAAAACTTTCATACTACTTAGATAGAAAACACCAAATACATTTGCTGTTAAGATATTTAATCTTTGCAAATCTGTGTATTAAACGACCTGATCTGCATCTCTTGGACTAACGTGCCGATCAGAACTCGGCTATCCAGCAGTTCTCACACTTATCTAAGCATTACAATTGCAGTTTTCAGCAGTTTAAATAGCTGAGATTGCACAGGGGAGATGCATATTTAAGTATGTTTAAAATACACATTTGTGCATGTAGCTTTGAGAGTAGCAACATATCATTGCAGTCATGGAAAATAACTAGCAGGCACATACTTTGTTCCATCATCCCTTTCTATTACATACAACTTACCTGTGTCCTGATGATCCACATAGGCTGTTTTGAATATTGGATTTCCCATGTCCTTTTTATTATAACTTGGCTATGATAGAACTATCAGCACAATCCTAACCATGTCTAATTAGCCCTATTGAATTCAGTAGGGCTTACGTCTAGGTCAGTTGGGGATGCAGCTCCACGTCACTGAGATTATTTGTTGTACATCAAATAAGTTGTATGCCCATTTAACTCTTCCAAAATTATTTAGTTGGTATAGCTAATATTAAAATGAGAGCATATTTTTCTTGGGTATGGATAAATGTTCTCTGCATGGCAGATTTTGAAAAACATCTTAAGGGCATACCTGAGATGTTTGTTTTTGTACCCCTTTGTATACTGAAGATATTACACGTTGTCCTTGGCATAATATTTACAATTTCTGAGCTAAGTGCATCTCTCCTTTGTTGGGTTTGGTGAAGAGCAGGTCTTTCTTTGAAAAATTTACATTTTTAAGAGATTGCCCTTAACAAATATTTAGCATATAGAACAGCAGAGTTTCTTCTTCTTCTACCCCTTAAGATGCATGCAGGGTTAAAGGGACATATGTGAACATCAGAATCTGCCCCCACCTCAGAAGTGCCACTGGTTAGCTTATTGTCATTTCTGCTGCTGTTGTGGCTGCTGCTGTATTAATGATCGATTGCTAGGGATTGCGATAAATTCAATTCATTTCTCATTTAAAGGCAGGCCTACTTATTTGCACTTTTGGAAAAAGTACAAGAACCAAAACATGCTTCATAATTCATATTCTCAGAATTTTGTGATGCAGTTCTCCAGCCAGACAAAATTTACAAAAAAAAAATGCATATGTTAACAACCTTAATCCAATGTCAAGGGGAAAAAAATCACACTAATGGTTTTTGGGGTATACTTTCTACCCCAATGAGATTGCCCATGTATGGTGGGCTGCTATCTTGACACCAAATTCAGAGGACGCAGAATGTTTCTGTGCATTTGACTCCAGTGTTCTTTGTTGACTGATCCCTGACCATTTTTCTATGTAAAAACAATGGGGTATTTTTCCTACCCCAATCCATTACCATTGGCTGGAATAGTAAATACTATATGTTCCCAGAAGCAAAACATTAAATGGTAACTGGCTGAAATTTGAGGACGTTGCATGAGGGACAATTTGTGACATCTTAGAAATGTTACCCTGTAGGTCTACTTATTTGTGAATTGCACAGTGAAAACTGTGTTCGGGTAGGTTTTTCCCCACAAAATTGGATGAAGGATTTATTAATGGGGGGGAATGAGTTGCAATAGTCTTTGATTATGTGTGTTTGTGTTGATCCTGCAGGAATGCACCATTCACAGTGGAAAATGCCACTTGCATTTATTTATTTATTACATTTAAAACTGGTGGTTGTCCTGTATCTCCAGAATCTAGAAAGTGAATTATTAATAATCTTCTAGTACCTATCTTTGTGGTGTGCACAGATTTCTAAGATCCCTTTTCACCTCATTGTTCATTCTGTCAAGTATGTCTTATAAACCTCACACCTTAAGCCAGGCATGGCCAATGCTGTGCCCTCCAAATGTTGTTGGACTACAATTCCCATTATCCCTCAGCATTGGCCACACATACTAGGAATGATTGTAGTCCAAGAGTTGTAGTCTAAGAACATGTTGAGGGTATCACATTGGCTACTGCTGATTTAGGCCAATGGGATGAAGGCTCTTTCTGTCTTATCAACATCTGAAACACATGTGGTGGGAATTTCAGAAGGGACCTTTTAGTGTCTGCTCCCAGGCTCTGGAACTCTTTGCCAGGAAATGTCTGGCTAGTCCCATCTCCAAAGGACCTTCCATCATCAGACAAAAATCATTGCTATTGCAGTCCTTACTGAGAGGAAGGCCAGGATATAAATGGAATGAATGAATAAATAAGATGACATATATATATATATATTGTAATTGGTTCTTACTGGTGGCTTTTTATTGATGTTTTACCAACCTGTTGTTACTGTGCATTCTATTGCTGGCTTATGTATACTTAAGTAATATTCTTAGATTTTATTAATTTTGTATTGTTGTTAGACACCTTGAGCATTTGGTGAAAAGGTGCAATACAAATTTACTACTGCTGCTGTTGCTGCTATTACTGTTGCTATTGCTCCCTCCTGAAATAAGGAAGACTGCTATCTGTATTGGCATTCCACCAGACTTTGAAGATACACCTGTTTACAGGGCCATTCCTTTGCCCTCACAACCTGAGTCTTTTGTTTTAACTGCTATTGTTTTAATGTAGTTCTATTATTGCACATTTTAATTATGGATGTATATATTTTAACATTTGTGTCATTTGTTTTTATACTTGTCAACCCCTCAGAAACCTATTTTGGCGTTTAGTGGTGTAACAACAACAGTGTCACTTATGACATCCCTGGCATCCATGAGTCTTTTGTTGGTGTTGTTGGGGAGTGAGGTCTGGGGTTAGAGTGAAGACTTGCACTGCTTTTGTCTTACAAAAGTTGATTGTGTATTATAGTTACATATGGCCATCTGAGCTGTGGTTTGAGGTCGTATTCCTGGCAAATCTGTTTTTGGCATTTTGAGGATCTTGTTCAAGAGTAAGGTCATTCTTCTGGGTGAAAACTATTTTTGTTGTGCATTTTACCCAATATTAAATAAATAAATAAATGCTTCTGCAATCAGTAAATGTACTAGTACATTTACGTGAACCCAGCTTCTGAAAACAAATATGCTTAGAAAACCAACATTTTGGTAATAGAATAGCTGTAACTGGAAAATCTGTCCCAGAGTAGGCTGGAGTCTAAACTTGCCAGATAATAATGAAAGTAGCCAAAATCCACTGAAGCATTTGTTAGCAAGAGTTGTTCAGATTTGCAAACCCCATTAGTGTAATCTGTAAGATGATCTATGAAACACCATAGCTGAGATTTCACATTCAACATAAGAGAGAAAAACACATCAGTGAGTCTGAATCTAATGGAGTTGACCAGAACACCAATTGAGGAACTGTGAAGCATTTAAGAATAGCATGTACAGAACATTTGCTGTTGTTTGGGGGAAGATACATTATAGTTTTCGTTCAACCTATAATGCATTGGTTACATTGCACCAGGATTATTGTGTGTGTGTGTGTGTGTGTGTGAAATTTCTTTTTTCAATGTCACAGAAGTACTGAAACTATAACTGGTTGCTGAGCTTACCCAGAGGCTATGCTCAGGAAGCTTATTCCAATTAAAACGAACAACTTCAGAGAGAGAACCTTTGCTACAAACATGTTCTTCCACTAACGATAGTAACAAATCAACACAAAACAGATTTAACCTACAAAACCAAAAGTAATAAACTTAACAAGTGTCATGAGGTGCGCCCAATAAAAACAAAGCTTAATCATTTGCAAAATGGGGGTTAGGGGGATGCGAGTTTCATTTTTTAAGGTAGGGAATGAATAAGGATGGGGCAGAAATTCAGTTCAGGTCACATTCAAAACCAAATGTATCAAATTCTCACTTTCCAAAATCAGGGCTGGCTCCAAAGGGTGGCCAGGTGGGATCCTGGCTGAGAGCCCCTGGGGCTACAGGGCCTCCTGAGGGCCCCTCCACTCCCCTTCTGCAATTCACAGGAGGATCACTGCCACATATTGTAGGGTGAGAGCTTCGGAGCCCCCACCATTGCCTCGCTCAACCTACCTTTCCCAACTGTGTTGTGCAGCTGCGAGCACACAGTGCTACCCTTAACCAAGATAGAGGCTGAGTTTTCCCTAAGGGGCTGAAGCCTCTGCCGCCATTTTGGCTGATGGCATGTCTGCATGCTACACATGCACATCTCTGCCATCAGCCAAGAAGGCGTCAGAGGCGTCAGCCCCTTAGTGAAACCTCGGCCGCCATCTTAAGAGCATAATTTATTTATTATTTATTTATTAATTAAATTTATATACCACCCCATAGCCGAAGCTCTCTGAGCGGTTCACAACATAAACATCCAATATACAATTAAAATATGTATTAAACAACTTAAAAATAAAGTAATTATACCAGAAACCTAAACATAATTAAACACATAAGCAGCTACAAAACTCAACACTAAAATATTAAATATTTAAAAAGTATTAAATTGGTTAAATATTAAGATGTTAAGATGTTAAATATTAAAATATTAAAATTAAATATTAAAATATTAACATATTAAAATGTCTTGGAGAAGAGGAAGGTTTTTACCTGGCGCCGAAAAGATAACAATGTTGGTGCCAGGCGTACCTCATCAGGGAGAGAATTCCATAATTTGGGAGCCACCATTGAGAAAGCCCATTTTCTTGTTGTCACCTTCCGGGCTTCTCTCTGAGTAGGCCCCCGAAGGAGGGCCTTTGATGTTGAATGCAGCGTACGGGTAGGTTAATATCGGGAGAGGCGTTCCATCAGGTATTGTGGTCCCAAGCCGTGTAAGGCTTTATAAGTTAAAACCAGCACCTTGAATCGAGCCCGGAAGCATATAGGCAGCCAGTGCAAGCGGGCCAGAATCGGTGTTATATGTTCAGACCTCCGAGTCCCTGTTAACAGTCTGGCCGCTGCATTTTGCGCGAGCTGTAGCTTCCGAACCGTCTTCAAAGGCAGCCCCATGTAGAGTGCATTGCAGTAGTCCAATTTAGAGGTTACCACTGCATGAAAACATAAGAACATAAGAAGAGCCTGCTGGATCAGGCCAGTGGCCCATCTAGTCCAGCATCCTGTTCTCACAGTGGCCAACCAGGTGCCTGGGGAAAGCCCGCAAGCAGGACCCGAGTGCAAGAACACTCTCCCCTCCTGAGGCTTTTGGCAACTGGTTTTCAGAAGCATGCTGCCTCTGACTAGGGTGGCAGAGCACAGCCATCATGGCTAGTAGCCATTGATAGCCCTGTCCTCCATGAATTTGTCTAATCTTCTTTTAAAGCCATCCAAGCTGGTGGCCATTACTGCATCTTGTGGGAGCAAATTCCATAGTTTAACTATGTGCTGAATAAATAAGTACTTCCCTTTGTCTGTCCTGAATCTTCCAACATTCAGCTTCTTTGAATGTCCACGAGTTCTAGTATTATGAGAGAGGGAGAAGAACTTTTCTCTATCCACTTTCTCAATGCCATGCATAATTTTATACACTTCTATCATGTCTCCTCTGACCTGCCTTTTCTCTAAACTAAAAAGCCCCAAATGCTGCAACCTTTCCTCGTAAGGGAGTCGCTCCATCCCCTTGATCATTCTGGTTGCCCTCTTCTGAACCTTTTCCAACTCTATAATATCCTCTATAATATAATATCTTGGTTAAGGGTAGCCCTGCGCAAGCTGCGTGTGCAGCTGCACAACACAGCCGAGAAAGGTAGGTTGAGCGAGGCAGTGGTGGGGGTTCCGAAGCTCCCACCCTGCGATACGCAGCAGCAATCCTGCCGTGAATAGCGGAACAGGAGCGCCGGGTCCAGGGCAGGCTTGTGCCCAAGGGCCCCGACATGCCTGGGGCTGGCCCTGTCCAAAATAATATGCAAACCAAAACATAGCCATCTTTCAAAATTCACACTTCTCTGAATTTTGCAATGCAGTTCACCAACCAAGTCATATGTAAAAAAATCCATATACTGGGGTAAAGTGCATGTAAATGCATTTAATAGTGAAAATAAAATATAAAATTGTATTAGGGAAAATTGGGTTGCAAAATGGCATGCAAACATGTGTATATTAGCATAAATCCACCTTAAGATGCTGAAAGATTTTCATGAGGATTATTGCAAACTATTGTGGAAATTTGGAGAACCAAAGTTTTTTTGGGGGGGAAATTAGGAACTGAGGAACTGAAAGTGACAAATTCATTCATCCCTAGGGTTGAATAATGCATGCACTGAGTGATCTTGGGCCAGCCACAGTTTCTTTGTCACACAGTCGTTATGAGAGTAAACGTTGGGTAACCCTGTATAGTCCATCCTGAACACCTTGTAGGAAGGATTAGATACACATGTGATATACTGAGATATACATGTGATATATAAAGAAATAATAAAATACTTAGGGATTTTAAAGAGGTGCAGGGATTCACACTCAAGCCTCCATGTTCTCCCTGGGCTCCTTCCATGTCTGAAGCAGATCAGACCGTTGACCAGGCAAAGACAGTAGTCCAGGGTCCCAGAATTTATAGCAGGACTTGACAATTTCAATTTCGGGGATTGATATTGCACAGCTCTGTTACTAAAGGAAGTTTTGAGGACTGGGCACAATCACACAGAGTTCTTGGTGGGATATGCCCAAGCTGCAGTCTCTAGATGCACTAGGCGTTTAAGACTTACAGGCCCTCTTGGGTGTTAAGATCAGCAGAAAGTGCCCTCTTGGGTGTTAAGATCAGCAGAAAGTGTCCTCTTGGTAGTTTCTCCACACTCAGAAGTTTGGAGAGGTGGTGGCATTGGGAGAGTGTGTTCTCTATGACTGCACCTAAGGTATAGAGTCCTCTCTCCACAGAATCTGGCACCTTCATTATACAGTTTTCATCATATGCTGAAGGAACACCACTTTACCCGGACCTTTAACACCTGATATGTTTGTTTATTTTTTTAGGTCCCACTCTGTTCTTGCGATTGCAATTTGTTTTAAGGTGTTTTTAATGCTGTGTTGTAAATGGTTGTGATCTGCCCTGACACCCTTAAGGTGAAGGGCAGGAAATAACTAATATTAACATCTAATGCTAATTCTTTTCAACTCTGCCTGGTAGAATAGGATCATTTCAAGAAAGCATTGCTCCTACTGCCACTGCTACCTCTGCCACCACCACTTACAATGACAGCAAAATAAAGAATGGCTTTCAGCTCGATTCCTATTCAGAGTAGACCCACTGAAGTTAACAGACATGAATAACTTAGGGTAATTTATTTCAATGGGTCTACTCTGAGCAGGACTTAGTTGAATACAACCCAACATGTTTTTGTTTAAAAGGGGGGGATGGAGGAAATATTGCACCTGCCATCTCTCCCACATGCCCTTGCCTCTCAAAAGCCACTGAGACCCCCCCCCCCCTTCTGCCTACCTTCCAACTCACAATTTTGGAGAAAATAAAATTTTCAGGGGAAAAAATAAACTTTGAATCAGCAGTAGTTTAATTATCATTTTGGAAAATACAGAACACAACTGTGAAGCATGACATTTGCTACAATTTGCCTGTCCCTCTTGCCGTTGATATTCTCCAAGCCTCCTGATAACTGTAGCACAACATCTCATACATTATTGTGTGTGGTGATGATGATGATGATGATAAATAAATAAAAGGGTAATAAAACACTGGGAATACACAATGGGTGCAAAAGAGAGAAAATGGTGGATTACAGGAAAATTCTGTACTGGAAGAATGGTTTACGACTAAATGTAAAAAAAGAAAAGAGACATCCATTTTTTTGTAACTTCTACAAATTTGAGTTGTGTCTTTTGGTGGCAGCTTTTTACCTCCTGTGCTGAAGCTGCAGTGCTTTGAGGTGTCATGAAAAGAGGTTGTGGTTATTTTGCACCTGTCTAAAGGTCAAAGAAAGATGCTGATCAATAGCAAAGCCTGTTCATTTCCTGTTTACATCCTGTAAATCTCAAAATCCTTTCAAGTCACAGGCTACCAAGAAGCCTTTACCCTTCCACTGAGCAAATTCTTGTTTGAGGAAAATCATTTCTCCCAAATAGTCGCCTGCCTCTCCATGTGCAGAGATGGTTTGCAAGGTTAGCCAGGATTTGAACGCCAGAATCTCTGAAGCAGACTGGAAAACGTATAGCAGTGTCCAATAAATGCTTCATAAAAATATGGGATATCTCTTAAAACAAACGAACAAACAACAGCCAAGGAACATGTTTGTCCTGTTCAAAGATCAGAAATGGTCTTCTAATTGTGTACATAGCAGCCTGCATTTCACAACTACTATTATCGAAGTCCCACATCCTCAAAATATTGGGCTCAGCTCATAATTAGTGGCTCCCTTCTTTGCTTTGAAGATTCCTGTGATTGCTTTGAGGTTGGGGGTCGGGTTTGGGGTTGATTGCACCTGATAACAGTGGTAACTCCTCCTCCTCAGTATGTGTCTGAGTAATTCCTTGAGTTTGGTTTGACCTATATTTTGCAGGGGTGGGCAAGAGATAGATCAGGATCTGCTGCTAGATCTCTAGGTGAGTTGCAGTAGACTGACAACAGCAGCAACAAAACTGCTCTTTCCACTTAAGATAGGGCTGCTGACATGAAGAAAGTTATGTCGGAGTGGGCTTTTATGTGAAAGGACTGTGACTCACTCCTGGTGCTGTAGCTGATAGCTGAAAGATCATCTCACCCCTTATATACCCAATCAATCACGGTGCTGTGCAGGAGGGGCTTCCCGCAGATGCTATCTTAGTAGGAGTACAGTTCTGCACAGTATAGGAATTGGTCCTTTAGTGTTGTGGCACCTACCCTTTGGAATTCACTCTCTTTAAATATTAGGCAGGTGCTGTCCCTGTTGTCTTTCATAGAATGGTTAAACAATCAAATCCTATTCCCAAGGAACTCTGGAAACTGTAGCAGGAGTTTCCAAATAACTCTCAGCTCCTTTAACAAACCACAGTTCCCAGGATTCTTTGGGTGAAGCCATGGCTGTTTAAAGTGGTATGACATTCCTTTAAAAAGATAGTGCAGATGGGGACTTGTAGAAGTGGGTGATAGTCAGTGCTAGTCCTACTCAGGGCAGACCTACTGAAGTTAATGGAGATGACTAATTTATGATTATTAATTTCATTGTTTCGACTCTAAGTAGGACTAGCACTGAATACTATATTTTCTTTTAAGAGATCTGACAGTTAATGCTGGTGAGTAAAAATGTGCCAAGGAGTATTCATGGAGGAGCAAACAGCCTTTCTGCACAGCTCCACTGCTGATATTGAAGGATATATATTTCTAAATTTAGAACCTATAGATCATGTAAATGTGTCATTGTGAAGGATGAGGAGAGAAAAGTTTTTTTTAAAAAAAAAAGAGGAGGGGGATATAGAGGATGAGTGTCTTTGGATCATAGGCACACTTGTAATCTGTACTTCTCATATGGGTTTCCCTCCTCCCCTCAGAAAATCATGGAATTAGATAAAGCTCCCACATTTATTGGTTGAAGCTGTTACGCTTATTGACAAGCACCTCCAAGAGATTAAATATCAAGAGGCAATGAGCAAGCATCTGAAAACAAGTATTGATGTTAAAGAGTTATTTGCCACCAATTAACGGGAGCGAGGAAGAGAGAGCAGGAATATATAAATTAACATGAATGAAGCAAAGGAGGATGGCCTAATCATGAACAGGCATGTGAAATATATCATTAGCACATTTTATTTCAGGGTTTTTTTTGCTCTTTTGTGTGTTGCCTTAGTGCAGCCTTTCCCAACCGGTGTGCCTCCAGATGTTGTTGGACCACAACTCCCATCAGCCACAGCCATGCTGGCTGAGGCTGATGGGAGTTGTGGTCCAACAACATCTGGAGGCACACTGGTTGGGAAAGGCTGCCTTAGTTGCTCAGAGAATACAGTTATACTGTTTACACCAGCCTTTGCCAGCCAACTGAGAGTGATGGGAGTTGTAGCCCTAAACATCTGGAGAACACCAGTTTGGCAAAGGATGATTTAAATAGATAATGCATGCTATGAGTTGTTTATTATTTATTAATTTATATGCCCCAACATCATCATTATCGACAACAAAAAAGGTCTTCTACTAGCCCTTGGCCTTGACAACTTTATAGGCTTCTGAGCTGTTTGCAGTTACTTTCCTATCTTTGAACTTTGTTTGCAATTTAGGGACAAACTAGATTTTACTGTAAGTGTGTGTGTGTGTGTGTGTGTTTAAACTATCCTGTCTGTACGATTCTCCAATTTTTTTAAAAAACAAAAGCTCTCATAGGTGTGTGTATGGATTGAATCTGCAGGATAGAGGTTACCAGTTTCTCCACATGCCAGTCACCTGCAAATCACCTCCTGAGGCTGCTTCTGACAGCAAATAGCAGGTTGGAAGTGATTTTATTTGACAACAGTGTGGAAGAAAGAGCTAACCACCCCTCTCACCCACCCTGTGCCCTAGTTTCACTCTGGATTGAGTCCCTGTGGCTGATTTTGGGTACTTTTAAAAATAGGAATTCCAACCATGGAATTCTCAAAGATATGCTTCACTAACACTGAGTTTATTTATTTATCACCCACCCTTCCTCCCAAAGGAGCCCAGGGTGGCAAACGCACCAGTGATAAAACAATATAATTAAAACATCTAAAAGCAATTCCAATACAGATGCATACTGGGAGTTGGCCCTTGGACTCTTTCTTTCTAGCTGGTCTGTTTGCAACCTAGCTAGTTACCTGTTTTCAAGGTTCAGCTCCCTGTTTCCACCTTGGTCTTGAAAACTGCAGAGTCGGGATCTAAAAAACTGCTTTGTCAGTTCTTCGTCTGCTCAAGGGACGGATTCCTGGGCATAAAAAGGAAATGCAATGGGGTAAAGTAAAGACAACAGACTATTACGCTGTTTGGAACATGATTGCAATGTATGTTCAGCAGCATTTATTAAATTTTAGGACTGCAACTCTTTTATTTGTAAAACCTAACAACAGAAAGAGATGCTGAGTGTTGTTCTAATTCTGAAGTATGATCATTTTAACAGTGAGAGTTTTCCCCATTCTATCCAGGTGAACACTAGGGGAGGGAAGTTTGCTATCACTGTTTTCTGCTTATAGATATTGGATTGTTGCATTATTTTTCTCTGTGGGTTGGCGATCACTTGTGACCAAGTAAGATTGTCTTCCAAGATAATTTGGTTGGAAGACGCCTGTGCGTGAATTTGTTTTATGTGGGGAGATCAGCGCACAACGCTTAACACACAATCTTGACAGAAAAAGGCTTTGATCCAATGGTATGGATACCACAATGATTGGAAGTCTTTTATCTGCTGCAGCCTTCATCTGCCTTCACAGCCATTGTAACATTAACATTGTTATCCTCCGCCTGTTCTGCCATTGAGCACTTTCTTGGATCGATCTTTGTCTGGTTCCTCTCCCTTGACCTTACCGCCATGGGTAAGCACATGACTCCCGACGGCATCGCTCACAGGGTTCATTGGAACACGCAAGCCCACTCACCACTGCTTATTGCAGTACTTACTTGTACTGAACATCAGTGACATACCTGTATAGAGAATATGGAAAACAAATAAAAAAGTAAAAATAAAAATAAAAACCTCAGTCCCTGAGGAAACTTTATTTGTCCAAATGTTACATTAAAATGCTATTAAATTATGTATCTTTAAAAAGTATTTATATACTACTGATTCATACATTATAACATAGTGTGGTGTACAACAATATATACAATAAAATACAAAACACCGTAAATCAGCACAAAAATGGTTAAAATTACTGGCTAATCAAACAATCTAAGCAGTGGCATAGACCTGTCTGCATGGAAAGTAAGAGACACCTGAAAATCAAAAGCAAGGATGCCTGCTGAATCTCTGCAGGAAGAGTGTTCCACAGCATGGGACTGGTGACATTAAGGGCACAATCCCACTGCTATTTATGCTGGGCTGAGGGGAGGTGGAAACGGCAGACTCCCAGTTGAGCTGGCAGGGTCCTGGCTCAGCCACGCTCTGCTGGCAGAAGCCCCGCATCCCAGCTCAAGAACACTGAACCTGGCCCAGTAGGTATCAATAAATGGTATGGTTGTAAGTACTCTTTCACCTCATGTTTTGTTCAGGTTGTGCATTGCACACTGCTGTGCTAATAGAATAGGGATCCTTTTCAGCCCCAGCATTTTTTCATACAAGATTGGGGAAAAAAATGAGAGAGGAGATTTGTTCTGGTTCCAATTATGAACACCATGCCAAAAGACAGATATGAAATTAAACTTCTGCATAAGCTATCAAAACTTTGATTTAATCGACTGCTTTCCTTAATGCTGTACATCAGCAATTTAGACTTCCTCCTTATTCATTCTCTGTGTCTTCATAATGGGGCATTATAGTGATATTAAATTATATGGCATGAGTTTTATGATGTGTCCAACAATCTTCCGTAGGCAATGAGATGTAGCTGCTTCTCATTATGTACCACTGGGTAAAAATGTGCTGGAATGACTTCTCTCTCTCTCTCTCTCTCTCTCTCTCTCTCTCTCTCTCTCTCTCTCTCTCTCTCTCTCTCTCTCTCTCTCTCTCCCCCCCCCACCTAGTTCCTCAAACATGTTGTGTTTCCCCCTCCCTCTTTTTTAAGTTTGAAAGGTACTATGCTATTTTTGGTGAAGTGCTGGATCTCTGTGTTTGTCTAGTCAAAGGTGGATAGTCCTCAAGCTGAAAGATCCTCCCCTCCCCTCAAAAAAGTAAACCACGTTGCTGGAAATTGGGTTTGGGATGTAATTAAAATTTTATGAAATCAAAGCTGCAAAAGTCAATGAGCACAGATGTTAAAGGGTGACCTTTCATATATCAAATGTAGTGCTGGTTTGGTTTGGGGAGCAGAAAGAGTTAATTGTATGCATTATATACCTGGCCAATGCAAAAAAAAAAATCTGTTGGAGGGGAAAGGGTAAAAAAAAAAGAGTATGGCTTTTATCTGGTTACAAAGAAAGAAAGTTATGCATCAGTGAGTTTGTGTTCTTAACTCTGGGTAACCTGCAACCTTGAGACTTATAAAATGAAGTATTCTAAGCTATTGTAATCCACAGTCCTGCCTGAACCCTCTGAAGTCAGACATGAACATGGGCATGTGCTTTTCTTTAATAGTTTTAATAGAAAGTTTCAGTTCAGAGCACTTGATGAATCAGCTTACAGGTTACAGGATTCAGCATCACTACTAGGATTAACGAGGCATGACTACACTGCACTAAGATGTCACAGCAACTAGACTAACCTCCTTACTGACCCTAAATAGGGATGGGTGGGCACCCTACTTGCATGAACTGAGTGTCACTGTGGAAAAAATGTAGGCAGGCAGGCAGGCAGGCAGGCAGGCAGGCACTCCTCCTCCTCAAAGGGGCAGTGAGAGATCATTGAGATTGCTGGTGCCATAGCCTCCGAGTCCAAGGTGAGGGCAGCTGGACCTCAGCAAGGTCCTCCCCAACAGGAGGAGGGAGCTGTGTGGTGGTGAAGGAAGGGGATGAAAGGTAGGCTGAGAGTAATCTTCCTGACTGGGTTGGGCTTCCTTGGTGGCAACAGGATGTATAGGGGCTGAGCTGTCACTGGCGACGGCTTGGGAACTTGCAGTCTCCAGCACATCTGTAGACATGTCACCGGTGCCTTCTTCCCATTCAAAGTCTGCCTCTGCCTCACCATTCTTGCCATCCCATACCCTATCCGTGGGGTTCATGACACCCACCCTGGGACCTCAGAGTGGAGGGTGGGAAATAATAACAACAACAACAACAACAACAACAACAATAATAATAAATCACAACTGCCAACAGTAATTGGTATTTACTGTTTCACCTGTAATCGTGGAAGAGTAAATTAAACACCCAAGGAAGCCATTACCTGCATTGACAAATAAATAAAATAATTTTTTGTTACTTTCTGAGGTGCTGCAAGACTAATTCACCTACCTCTCTGGGATCTGCTAATATGAAATTTAGGTGCTTTGTTCAATCATACTGTAAGTAGCTGATCTCTCTCTCTCTGTGGATCACCTTCAAAGAATGGGGAAAAACAGGAGTGTCTATAGAAAATCTTTTTCACACACAACCTCTCTCCCCCCAAAAAAGGATAAAAGTATAGAGCACAATGGGTGGAGGAGTTGTGTGCACTACAATCCTAAGTATGCTGGTTTAATAAGTACCAGTGAAGTTAGCGGAATGGACTTCTGAGTAGGGATGGGCAAATCTGCCAATTTTCCATTTTACTTTTTTTCTAATCTTCTGTTCTTCATATTTACATCGGTTTACAAATTCTTTTTTTTAACCTCATGCAAATTCATCTGCAAATTTATCCTAATATAAACATGTGGGTATGCAATTTTGCCTAATAGACACACTTTTGTAAAGCAATTTCCCCCAATATAAGGCATTTTAAAATATTATTTTCACTAATATATGTATTTTTATACACCCTGATATATGTACATTGGTACACATTACTTGGCTGGTGAAATGCATTGCTAGTTTGAAAGGACAGCCATATTTCAGTCCTTGGGAAATGCAAATTTGGAAGCTGCATCTTTAAATGTGATGTGAATCAAATTTCTTCCTCATCCCTATATCTGAGTAAATGTGCCTTGGATCATGCCATTAGTTTTAGAAAGTTCAAGTACAACACAAAACTATAGTTGTGCCTCTTCCTGGAGTTATGAGGATATTATTATGCAAACCTTTAAGACAGTGTGTTAATTTTCGTTCTGCTTTTTAATGAAAAATATATTGTGTTGCTGGTGTTACAGTACTAGCTGACCCAATTATTTCTTCTTCACTGTTCTTCCACCTTTCCTGCCCACAAGCTGGTCTTTGGGGGTGAAGGGGGAGAGAAAGAGTACAGGAAATAACCCCCTTTTCTCTGCAGCTTTCCCTCGCTGCGCTAATCACCAATTTCTGAAAATATATCTTCAGAATTGTTTTATTGTGACAGGTCAGCAGATAAAAGTGTAATACCAGGGGGTAAATCGTACCTTATTAACCAGCATTCTCTCTCCAGCCTAAGCGATATCCCACTGGAGTGCTGGATCATTGCTGGTGTCAGGCTTGAAAATATCGCAGGACAATTAAGTCCAGTGCTTTGCTGCAATAGGCAAGGCCTTAAAAATCCCCATTTTTATGTCTCTCTCCTCCTTCTCTGTCTCCGCTAATTTATGTGATAATTACCCACTGCAGTTGAGTGACCAAAATCTTTAATGATAAAGTTCTAGGAATCAAAGGACTGTGGTGAAGCCAGGCTATTAGTGTCTCTGTGTGCCTTTAAAAGATGGAGAGAACGCTTTACCCCCTAGAATCTCATTTTTGTCTTTGTCACCCCTGCAGATACGCAGCATAAAGTGGATGTGATACACATCTTGCATCCAAAGCAGTGAATGTGAGGGCAAGTGTGTTACCTTGTAGAGGGTAGCCTGGCTTGTTTTTATTTTGTTTTTTAATTGTGTGGCTTTTTTAAACAAACAATTGTGTGGTTTTCTAAAAATATTTTTTAAATATATCTGTATCTACCTCCTTCAAGGAGCTCAGGGTGACATGCATGTAGTCACTCCATTTTATAATCAGAAATACCATGTGGGGGGTGGGGACTGGGCAACTAGTTCAAAGTTACCTGGGGAACTTCTTGGTAGAGCAAGGTTTGGAATCCAGGTCTCCCCCATGTCATTCCACACACCCCATTCCAGCCAATATACCATGCTACCTCTGAGATTAAGAGGGTGTCTGTAGCCCTTTTCAGACATAATCCATGAGATTGCACTGTGTGGTGGAGAGTTGGAAGAAGCTCACTAAGCATGGCCAATGGCCAGGGATGATGGAAGGTGTAGTTCAGCAACATCTGGAGGGCCACAGGTTCCCCACACCTGCTTTACCTGCTCCATCATTCTTCACTATGTGGAGGTGAAACATCAGAAGTGAGGAGCCTCCTGTAGTCATGGAGGTTCCCTGTGTGTGTTGTGAGGACAGGCTGCTCTGTGCAAAGTTGTTGTTTTTTCAAAGTGTGCAAAGTGCCCTTTCACCCTAGTCTCTCATCACCAGAATATCCCCTTGCAAGCTCTAAGTGTGGGCAACCTGAGGCCACGTCTTGCCCTCTGCTGCACCCAGTATCATCTGAGTTATGATTTCCCCATGAGGGGTGGTAATACGTTTATTTTATTTTATTTGTTTCTTACATTTATATCCCACCTTTCCTCCAAGGAGCTCAAAGTGGTGTGTACATGGTTCTCCTACCTCCCCATTTTATCCTCACAACAACCCTGTGAGGTAGGTTAGGCTGAGAGACAGTGACTGGCCCAAGTTCACCCAGTGAGCTTCATGGCTGAGTGGGGACTTGAAACCTGGTCTCCCAGGCCATAGTCCAACACTCTACCCATTACACCACATTGTTGTGATTAGGTGCTGAGCACACTACATCCTTTTGACATGGGCAGGACAACTGTCAATTTAGGGTCAGCTTTTTAATTTTCTCCCCTTTCTACTGAAGTCAATGGGATGGAAAATTCCTGCATAGCATCTAGGGCTGTTGTGAAATTGTGCTGTCAATAGTGCAGTGGAGGCAGGTCCATTTGGGCAAATGGGCCACTGTCTCACCAACCTCCGTCTGCCCTCAGCCAGCCCCTGTCTGCTTGCCTGCCTGCCTTACATCCAGTCCAGGAAGTAGCCTTGGCTGCCAGGTTAGTTCTCCTTAGTGATGCTCTTGTAGAACTCAGTAGGGAGGAGGATGGGGCAAAACAAGAATGACTTGGATCTGCCTGCCATTAGGAGCAGATTGAGTTGGATCTGCCTGCCATTAGGAGTAGAATGAGTTGGGTCTGCCTGCCATTAGCTCTGTCTCCAGCTCCACTGAGTATTCGCCTCCCTGGCTTTCCACCATGCCACTCTCAATGGGTGCCAGCCACCACTGCAATAGTGGTGTGGCTGTGGACTGATAGGCTATAAAAATGTCATCCACACTTCACCATTCCTGCCCGACTCCACTTACTTTTGGCCCTCAGAGGGATCTCCCATTATAGATAAGAACATAAAAAAGCCCTGTTGGATCAGGCCAGTGACCCATCTAGTCCACCATCCTGTTCTCACAGCAACCAACCGGATACCTGTGGGAATCCTGAATGCAGGGCCTAAGCGCACCAGCATGCCATGCCAGTTCTGGCACAGCAGAGCTTCTGAAAACAAGTAAGTCAAACAAAGAAAACAATCCCACAGCCCTTCAGCCAGCATAACTCCTGTCTAGGTTTGCACCCTAAATCCGCAATCCCATACTCACCTGAGAATAAATCCAGTTCACCTCAATGGTTCTTACTTCTGGGGAGAAATATATTGAATTGCACCATTAAAAAACCCCCCCAAAACTGTTACATGCTATGGTTTGTTTAAAGATGCTGGTTGACTGAGGGGGCTTACAGAACCACAATGTGGAGAGGCAGGATGAAGAGGCAGGATGAAAAAACATTTTCAACCAACACGTAGGGATTGTTAAATGCATCATCAGTGGTGGCATTTATGCTGAAGATTTATTTCCTAATTGGAAGTAATAAATATGGTTCTTTTACATCCCCATCCATTTCTCTGGTTCTTTGATACATTTTCTCATACTGTTCTGAAGTATATTATTTGCAAAAGGTGATTTCCCTTGATGAACTTAAAAGCAGCTGATTTATCACTTTGAGTTAAGGATGCAATAAAGGTTTGAATGTGAATGCCTGTGTTTAACAATAACTAGTCATAATCTTGGCCCTGTTTTGGGGGGGAAAGAGTGCAGTCAATTATCTTCTCCAGCTATGTAGTGATTTCTCCTGAGTGCACACATGGTTTATAATAATAGGCTATTATTGAAATGCAGTTTTATGGCACATTCAGTATAAAGAACAATGAATATGTTTATCTCGGAGACAAGTGGTAAATCATGTTACTGAGGAGGCATGGTGGGAGGTCATAGCTCAGTGGCGGAGTACATGCTTTGAATGCAGAAGGCGCCGAGTTTAATCCCTGGCATCTCTCATCAAGAGAAGAAACAAAGATAGCAAGTCTGGGAATGTCCTCGGCAGCAGACTGAACAGTTGTCAATATGGATGTGGGAGAAATTTGGCTGGGTTCATATTTGAACCTACCTAGTTTGCACTTCCTGAAATAATAAGCAAACTGAAATGCAGCTCTCTTTTCTGAATTTTGCAGTGCAGTTCTCGAACTCTATCTATCAATCGATCGATCGATCAATCAATCTATGTTCTATATTCTAATTGCAAAAGCCAGTGGCTGATGCAAATATCTGTCTGTCTGTCCATTTCTAAACTGCTTTATATTTTCTAAAATCTCTAAGCAGTGTACATCATGTACAATATGAAAACAATACCCATTAAAACAAAAATGCAGCCTCCAAATAATTAAAAAAAACATACATATAAAAGCAATTAAAATATAGGTTCAGAGGATTATGAGTATTTCCAGAAATTGGTGGACTACAGGTTTGCCATCCCTGAGTTTGATATACCCTCTTGCCAATGCACAGGCTGCTTTCATCACAGACAGACTCACACCTCCACTAATGTAAGTACAAAAATGCAAATATTAGGATAAAGTATGCATAAGGATGTATATATTAATGAATTAACATACAAAACTGCATTTTTATTAGGGAAAATTGCTTGCAAAAATTTGTGTATTAGTAAAAAAAAGTTATATAGTAGGAAAATTGCACTAAATACTGATGGATTTTCATGAGGACTTTTTATAACAAACTGATGCAGTAAGGTGAAGAATTCAACTTAAGAATGGGGAGGAATGAGAAACTGAGAAAAAGCAATATTGACACATCCATCCACACCCAGTTGTCAGTTAGAGCAGTCAATACTGACCTGGCTCGATCAATGGTTTGAGCCAGCATAATGCAGCTTCCTTTGGCATTTAGAGTTTTCAACTGGCCTCTGTGGCACCATCTTGCAGCTGCTGAGTCCTGAAGCACCCTATCAGCTCCCACCATGAATGCTGCCGGCCTCTGGTCTGCTTTACATTAACCTCCTGGTGCTCTGGGAGTCACCATTTTTTCCAGAAAAAAAATTGCTTGAGAGAATTGCTGGGAATTAAAATCCTTACTCCAAGCTGATCAGAGCTCCGCTGCTGCTGTCATTCCTGAGAAGCACTTCAGCTCTTAACATTACAGTGGTGGCTGGTACCCATTGGGACTGGTGGGGCGGAAGGCAGGAAGCCCAACAGGCAGAGCCAGTTAATCCTCCTCTCTGCTTAGCTCTGCAAGTGCAACACTGAGACTGAGAGACAATGCTGCCCCCTGGGCTAGTTGTAAATAAAAAGGCAGTCAAGTGCAGACTGAATGACCGAACAACGTGGTTGGTTGGGCAGTGCCTCTCCAGCCCCAATGGACCAGCCTCCATTGCTCACCTTTGCAGAGAGGCTCTGCCATATACCTGGAGCTGGTCCTGACTGCAGTTTCTCGTTGGGTACGTGTCTGGGAGCAAAGCAAGGTTTGCTGTCATATTGCCTATGAACTAGTCCTAAACCAGGGATAGGAAACCTGTGGCCCTTCAGCTATTGTACTCCAGCTCATATCAGCCCTTCCAACAAGACCAGTGGTCAAGGGAGTTGTAGTCTAACAGCATCTGAAAGGCTATAGGTTGCCCATCCCTGGCCTAAACCATTAAAACACATATAGTGAGCAAGTTATTATTATGCCTTTCTGTCAAGTGCACAGAAATAGGGAGAACAAAATAACATTGCTTTGGGCAGAGGGCAACAGGAGTGGAGGAGAAGAGTGTTCTCCAAAACCTGAGCAATGTGATTCCTGCAGTTTGAAACAATCAGCAAAACAACCAGCTCTTAACAAGGTGGACCAGATTAGTCTGAACGTTTTCAAGATTCGAGAAGTTTCAATGTCAAATTTTGGGATCTTGAAGATGACTCTGAAAACTTGAAGCACTTCTTACAGCCCTATATATGCCTTCTGAAGAGGAAAAAAAGTATCACAATGTGTCCAATTGAATTTACTTCCAATTAAGATGGTATAGCATTGCAGCCTAGGTCATCTTGTTCTGTTTGCAGTTAAATACCCTTGGCTTTGTCCCCTTCCACTGTTTCTGCCCTACCCAGAAACACAGCGGAGGTCTTTGCATTACAGCAAATGGAAAACAGTCCCACCACCCTGTCCTCCCCCAGACAACCCTCACCTGCTTGCCTTCAGATTTGCAACCAGTCGGGGTGGTTCTGTCTGTCATTGGCTTTGGCTCCACCTGCCATTGGTCTCTCTGCCTTCTACTCTACCAGGTCCAGTGGGCACCAGCTGCCACTGCAAAAGCATAAGTTTTTAGAAATAAATTTCTAAAAGGTGTTGGTTTAATTTATGACATTTTAGTAGAGGAAAAGCATCATGACTTTCTGTTTGCTATACATTACATACAGATATGGGGCAGGTGGTATTTGAAGTAAAAAAAAAAGCAAAGGGGGGGAACCCTACAGATTAGCTTCAAAGAGTTTCTCCTTTGATTGATGGGTGTCCTTCCTAAGTCCTCATTGTTGTCCTCATTTTCTCTTTCACGATCTTTCCCCACCTTCACCTCTTGATTAACTGATTTTGGAAGAGAAAAGATAGGATGAGAGAAAGAAGATGAGGAAAACAATTGTTTGGTGTATTCATTGATGATGGTATGATATGAATGAGAAAGACAGGCTTACAGTGCTACTCAAAAGTAAGTCCCATTGTGCTAAATGGGGATTACTCCAGGAATACAGCAATTGTCACATCCACACTATACATTTAAAGCACACTGAAAGTGCATGACTTCTTCCAAAGAATCCTGGGAACTGTTGTTTGTTCAGGGTTTGGGGGAATTGTAGCTCTCTGAGTGGTAAACCACAGTTCCCAGGATTCTTTGCAGGAAGCCATGACTGTTAAAGTGGTATAAGTGTGCTTTGAATGTATAGTGTGGAGGTGAGCCTTAAGCTGTAATTCTATGCATGCTTTCCTGCAAGAAAGTTCTCCTGAATGCAGTGAGTAAACTTGCATAGGGGTTGCACTTATTTGGTTAAGAATTCGATTGCAGGGGGAAAGGTTTCTTGTTTTAAGACCCTTTCTGCAGTGTAAGGAGCAATATGCCTTGTGAGGCTGCTGAATCCCCTCCCTTGGAGTATCTTAAGAAAAGTCTCCATAGGCACCTGTCAGAAATGATTTAGCTAAAGGGCATACAGCCTAAAGGCGGAAAGTCACACTAAATGACCTGAGAGGTCAATGCTAGTTTTGATATTTTTTTTTAAATTTCATGAGTCTATGATTCTTGCTGCCTAGTTTAGAAAAAAATGCTGCACCAGAGAAGGAGTGTTTCAACTGCTATCCCAGGACAGATCAGTGGGGACTGGTGGTTCTGATGTCAGTGGGGCAATGAATCCCCTCTGGGCTTTAGTCTGAACTTTCAATAAGCTGTCCAAGGTGCTGAACCTATTTTGGGACTAGGTTTCACTGTTAGGTTAACCTGTGTCACTCACCTGGAGTTATGGGGCTTCAGGGGGCATGAATCAGGAAGATCTCCCTCTGCATCTGAAGGGTGTGGCAGGGGAAAAGAGGTGAAAGTGTGGCCAGCTTGACTCCCTGCAGGGTAGGCTCACCCGGGCATGAGAGGCTTCGGAGTCTGACAGGAGTTAATGGATTTCCTGTTTTCACTTCCCCTATGCAGTTGAGAAGTTAGTGGTTTATAAGTTCTTGAGTTCATATCTTCTTAAGTTCTTAAGTTATAGTTAATAAAGTGGCCCTAGTTTACCCCATATATGTGTCTTGCCTATTTATTTCCTGTCTTCTGGCACAATAATCCCTTTGGGGGAAAGCTGTAGCTCAGGGGTAGAGCATCTCTTTTGCATGGAGAAGGTCCCAGGTTCAACCCCGAGCATCTCCAGGTAGGACTGAAAGAGACTCCTGCTTGAAACCCTGGAGAGCTTCTGTCAGCCAGTGTGGACAATACTGAGCTAGTGTCCTGCCCAGAGCCCAACACAGAAGATGGAGGTGAGACTGGCAATAATTCTTGCTTTATTAGAGTCACAGTTACATCAAAAGCAGTGTGTTTGATAGACCTAACTAGACTGGCTCACTACTGATGCTAACTACGCTAACTGAAGATGCTCTGCAGCATGTGGAGTAAGTTGGTTCAGTACCTCAACCAGGGGAAGGGGTGCTGCCTTAAGTAGGGAAGGTCTTCGCTCGTAATTTCCAACTCCTGCATGGTTCCACCCTCCGACTGTCCCACTTCTCACATCGTCTTGAGCGGGGCGAGGGGGCGAGCTTCCGCCTGCTCATTGGACAGTACATGCTTGCTAGGTGCCTGCTCGACTTCAGGAGGCAGGGAGCAAGTTGGCGGGGAAATGTTTGAAGGTCCAGGTGGGGGGTCCTGGGGGGTTGGAGTTTGTGTGGGCTTGTGATCGCTCCCCAGCGGCTCTGGCAGAGTGCTTACAGGTGGTTAGGCGCCTCATCTGTGCAGTCTTTCCGCCGACAGCTAAAGACTTTTTTCTTCCGGCAGGCCTTTGGAACTGAAGGTTTTAAGGGTAGTGACTGAAGAGGATGCTGTATGTTATTGTTTTGCCTGTATGCTCCTAAACTGGGTTGCAGTATTTTAAGAGTAATTGGTTTTAACATCTTAATAGTTTAATCCTGTTTTAATGCTGATTTTATATGTTTATATGTTTTATATTTTTATAGGTTCTTAATGATATGTACCTATTTTTATCTGGAAGCCGCCTTGAGGTCCAGTTTGGAAAAAGGGCGGGGTATAAATAAAGATAAAGATAAAGATAAAGATAAAGATAATAATAATAATAATAATAATAATAATTCAGGTGGAGTGGGGTCTAGATCACCCGGGGGATTGTCCAGGGAGACTGGAGGGCTGCTAATGCTTCCCCCTCCCCCAAAGCTCTCAGATGTCTCATCCTCCTGTGCCCACTCTCCCTGATGCACTTGGGTAGCTGGGGCTCAACAGCTAGATGGACAAATGATCTGACTCAGTATAAAGCAGATCCCTATGTTCTTCTGTAACACATAGAACAAGTATGCCATGGGTGTTTGTGTGTACATGTTTTACAGTGTTTTAGCTCTGCACTGATGTTCATCAGTTCATCAGGAGAGGAAGACTCAAAGAATCTGAAGCAATCATTCATGCACAGCATGTTGTACAAAATTCAGAAATTAAAAACAAAAGCAGAACAATGGGAAATTCCTAGCATATCGGTTCCACTTCAGAAACAAAACCACATAATTCAGAGCTCCAAAATCCAAAGAGAAACCAGGGCGATAATAACACACACATCCCCATTGCTACAAAGGGAATAAGATTCTCCTCATGCTTTTATTTTCCAAAATTTTATATTTTCCAAAATATTTAGAAGAAACAAATCACCAGGAACAGATGACATACCAATAGAGTTGCTACAATGGAATTTGTCCAAATTATGAAAGAATTGTCAACAAATATGGAAAACTAAATAATGTCCCACAGACTGGAAGCGTACAAAATATATCCCAATTCCAAAGAAAGGGGATCCCAGGGAATGCAGTAATTATTGAATTATTACCTTAATATCCCATGCAAGTAAAGTAATGCTCAAGATTCTACAACAAAGGCTCTTACCATGTATGGAGCGAGAAATGCCAGATGTCTAAGCTGGATTTAGAAAAGGAAGAGGTACCAGAGATCATATCGCAAACATACATTGGATAATGGAGCGGACCAAAGAATTTCAGAAGAAAATCACCCTGTGCGTTAAAGATTACAGCAAAGCCTTTGACTGGGTAGATCATCCAGGAGTGGTGATAGGCTTCCGTGCCCACTTGGAGGAAAGTTCAGGTTTACTTGACTGAAATGTATTAATTGGTTTTAAGATTGTGGCATAAAACAGGTGAAAAATGCTAGCATAAGACATTCTTCACCTTAATACTTTCCACATAAAGTGGACATTCACCTCTGAAAATGTTTTTGTTTTGTTTTGAAGGAGAGGAGGGTCCTTCATTTAAATTTTCATCTTTACTAAAGGCACTTTGGTTTAGAAGGATTTAAACTTAAAAAAAAATGGTGCAGGGACCTGCATTAGAGTCTTGTCACAATATCTGGAGCTTATTTTGCTGAACCAAGAATTAATTTTCCAGCCAGCGCATCCACCCCATCCGCCCTCGAAAACCCCCTGTGTCTCTTTGCTTAACTTGCATTCTTTGATAGTCTAATAATTTCATAGTCTGAGCTAATATAGCTTCTACAGAAGAAGGCATAAATCAGCACTGTGCAGGTATTAAGTCACAGGGCTTTCTATAGCCTTCTCACAATTATCTTCAAATCCAGCCGTGGATTTTTCATAAGCACCTATTTGCCGTCTCTTGCCAGAGGGTTTCAAGCAGTTTGTCAGATGCATTTCATTAAATCCCACATTATTAAGCCTCAATTAAGCCTTTCTGAGGTGGTTGCTGTAATTATGCTTATCAGGCCCCAATGAAAGGACACAAGACCTCTAGGATGATCCATATTCTAAGGCTCCACTTGTCTGCACCATAAACTATGTTTCCTGTGCTGTGGTAATTCATGCATAAAGGTGAATATGTGCTCATCCTACTGCTCATCCTCAGTGACCTTGCACGATCTTGTCCCTAAACACTTCTGCAGTAGAATGTTGTGGTTCTCACATTGGCCTTTTTACAAGCATAGCTGTTAACTCTTCAACTCTGAGTGGGAAGGAAAACCCAGCTTCTAATTAAAACAAAAAGTCACATACATTGTGACTTGAATTTCACAGGCACATTCAACACAGAAACCTCAATAAACATTAGTCTTCAATGTACCACAGGCCTTTTTAAATATTTTTTGCTACAAGTGACTAAAACATAGCTGGTTGCAAGCCATTTTCAGTTCATGGTTTGGTGTGATATCGGGAATGAACCTTTTCTCTCTCTAAATGCAGACCACAAAACTGTATTTTTCCCCACTGTGCAGATACAAGGGGTTGTATGGAATGCTCATCCTACTCAGAATAGATCTACTGAAATTAATGAACACAGTTAAGTTATTTAATTTAAATGGGTCTACTCTAGGTATTCATGAAGTTGGGTTAGGGATGGGATGTTAGCTGGTATCAGTTGGAAAGCATTCTAACAGGCTGGCAATGATTCTAGATAGTTGTTTTACTTTTAGCCACTGCTTTTACCAATCCTTTCTTTCCTCCCAAAAATATTTAATTGTAAATGAGATATCAATAAATGAAAGGAAATATCAATAAAAGGAAAGAAATATTGATAAAATTATAATTCTTATTCTCAATATTTTAGAGGTGTATTTTTTTTAAAAAAAGAGATACGTATAAATCTGATCCACAACAATAGAGAATTGGCAAATTAATGGAAAATTCAGTACCAAATCTGAATTGGGCAGAACTTTAACACATCCCTAAGCTGGATACAACCCATGGTAAATTTAATTCCACAGTGGACTTCTAGGAAAATATTAACTTTAATGGCCATGGAAAGAACAAACTGTTTTTGACCATCAGCTAGTCAGTACCAGTAGCATAGTGGCAGATTCAGAAGTGCAGGGTTCCTTCATGATAATTGTAGCTACACCCCCTCACAGCCACATCCCTACTAAGATTATACAACCTAATATAGAATAACCTGGCCAGTTTTGAATACTGCTTTCTAATTCTCTATCCTTGTTATTGCCTTCTCTCACAACAACAGACATCCCTAGGAGTCAATCAGCAAGAAAGGGGAGTGTGTTAACTACTGAGAAGAATCTTCTCAGGGCTGACTCACCTCTGATTGGCTCCAATCAGCAGGAAAGGACAAATAAGCATGCTAGAAGACTCTTCTTATTGGCTAACACATTCTCCTTTCATGCTGATTTGCTCATAGGATGGTGGAGACATAGGGACCCCATTGGGAACCTGCTCCCAAAATAATAAAGGGTCTAAGACCTCCCCGAGACCCTGGATGACTACACCCCTGGCCAGTACAATAGTACAACAGAAAGAGAACATGGAGGGGAGACTGTCCCACTTCTGCTCCTGTCGTGGCTGGAGCATCATGACTGTGGCTGTTCCCCTCCTGCACTAAGGCTGATTTAAAATGAAGTTTGGGTGGTTGAAGACCATAGGGCTAGCAGGGGGTTAGGGTGGGGGAGAGTAGATAAGTAACATCTGAAGTCAGACTGGCTTGGAAAAGAAGCTGAACTATTTCCTGACTTCCGGGAAGGGTGACTTAGCCTGTGCCTGCTTTTGAGACGGGCTCCTGCCTCAAAAGAAGCTTATTCAGATATATCAGTCAGTTTTTTCTTTTTTTTTGACTGATTAAACTTCTCCCGGGTAGGGAGAAACGAAGAGATTAACCTCAAAGCCTATTTTTGTTGGGACGACCAGATCTCATTAATTTATGGGACGAGGTCCAGCCGACGAAGGTGGGACGGATTTTCAACAGCAAGCTCTATCTGTTAAAGCGAACGTTCATCTTATCTTCTAAGAGAGAACGCATTAACAGGCAAGCACCCTTCTTTCTTTATTTTTCTTTTACTTGACTTAAATTGTTGCGGTTTAAAAGAGATTTGCCAGATTGATCGGTTTTTGACATCTCACTGGGGAGCCGTAACTTCTCTCTGCTACGCACTAATTAATAGCTTATCTCTGTTTTTGTTGCAAAAAGCTGTCCTGGATTTGCATTCTAAAGATACACACAGAAGAGGGATTTCTATTCCAGATTTTTATTTTGAAAAATATTATACTGTTTTGAGACTACTCTCTTTTTGGTCTATTTTATTTTGACGAATCTGTTTCTTGACGATTGCCATTAATTGTTTCGATCCTGGGAACTGCATTTTGTTTACTTAACTATTGGAGAGATAAGGCTGTCTGCTTTGTTCATACTGTGATGTCACCAAGTTTGGAGTATTAACCCAATTGTTGCTGAAATAAGAAGTGGTTTTCCTATATTTTTCTTTTAAAATGGCAATTAAGAAAGTGGCTGAGAATCTGGAAATAACTATGTTTCAGAAAATAATGGATGAGATTGAGATAACGAAAATTGAATTGAGTAAAATGAAGCAGGAGATTAAAGATATAAGGGTCCCTGTGAGAGAGGTGACCCTGGAAGGGGTCCCTGTGAGAGAGGAGACCCCGGAGATTGGAACAGGGGTCCCTGTGAGAGAGGAGACCCTGGAGACTGGAATAGGGGTCCCTGTGAGAGAGGAGATCCCGGAGATTGGAACAAACGTGGAACAGGAACAAGATTTGGAGTCTATGGACTTTAGAAATAAAATCTATTGTTTGGAACTCAATGTTATCTCTGAAGAAATTAATGAAGATTCTAGAGATAAAGTTATCAATGGCATGGATTATCTTCTGGACTGGAATGATGTGATGGAGCCCAATATAGAGAAAATCTATGGAATTAACTGCAGCCATGTGACAATGGAAAAACTTTTAAGAGATGACCCAGTGTATTTTGAAAAAAAGATCAGAGATATGATTTTACAGCAGTATTTCAGCAACCTATTCAGAATGGATGGCAAGAAAATATTTGGGATAGAGGTAATTCCCATCAGACTCTTACTATATGACTATGGCTTTGACAGCAAGATTATTATGGAATACTGATAATGGAAGATTGGATATTGAAATTACTGGACTTAACAAGACTACTGAAGATGGAAGATGGAAAATGGAACTAATAGAGATAATAGAACAATGGCTACTGAAATTACTGAACCTAACAGATTCTGATGTGATGGATTAATTGAAATGTTTATTTTGACTATGGTTATGCCAATAAGATTATCATAATTAGTAATGAGATGGATTAATCGATATGCTTATCTGGAAAAAAAAAATTGATAGATATATTTCTTAAAGAATTGAAATCTCTCTTTGACTTTTTGTGGAAAGAATAAAGTAATGTTTATGAGATTTGATGATCAAGTAAGATAACTACTGGAGGAAAGTGATTTTATAATATGACTTAAGAGACAGGATTGCTATATATTATAGACTTATAACTGATTTGATCTTTGACAAATGGGAAGTCAATATTTTACTCTTTATTTTTTATTTTTGTTTTTTTTTTTTCTTTTTTTCTTTTTGTTTAATTATTTTTGATTTTGTTTTTTGTCTTTGAATGTTTTATGATTTTGTCTTGTATGTTTTATGAAAATTTGAATAAAAATTATTGAAAAAAAAAAAAAAGAAAAAAAAAAGAAAAGAAGCTGAACTATTTCCAACTTTTCTTTTTTGAGAACTACCTCAACTTATTTCCAAGTTGGTCTGATTTGACTGCTAGGAAACTCAGTCATCGCTAAACCTGCAGGAAACGCTGCCCAGAGGGTGTGACTTTCAGGTGGGCAAGGATCCTAGCATCCCAGTGCCAGTTCTACAGAAATTGTATTGGGAGGGTGAAAGGAGGGGGTGTAAATGTACATTTTCGGGTGTCATCAACATCTTCATCATCCTCAAGCATGTCTTTTTAAATAAGTTCTGGAGGTAGATAAGTGAGAGATTGATAACAGGTTCAGAGGAGCGCAACAAGGACAATCAGGACTGGAATCAAAGCTCTGTGGGGAGAGACTGAAAGAACTGGGCATGTTTAGCCTTGAGAAGAGAAGACTGAGGGGAGATAGGATAGCACTCTGCAAGTTCTTGAAAGGATGCAACACAGAGGAGGGCCAGGATCTCTTCTCAATAGTCCCAGAGTGCAGGGCATGGAATAATGAGCTCAAGTTACAGGAAGCCAGATTTCAGCTGAACATCAGGAAAAACTTCCTGTTAGAGTGGTATGACAATGGACAATGGAATCAATGACCTAAGGAAATGGTGGGCTCTCCAAGACTGGAGGCCTTCAAGAAGCAGCTGGACAGGCACTTGTTGGGGATGCCTGCATTGAGCAGGGGGCTCGATGGCCTTTTAGGCCCCTTCCAACTCTGTTGTTTTATGACGCTATGATCTACTGGCTACAAAAAAAAAGCTATGTACACTTTTTAAGAATGTTAATTTATTTTTGATGTTGGCAATTAATTAACAATGGGTTTCATTCAACTGGGTCATACTCAAAGTTAGATCCATTAAAGACAATGAACAAGTTAGTCAATTCCATTGATTTAAATGGGTCTAGATGTATATAACCCTACAACTTCCTCAGTTAAGTGAGTAATTTGCTGTGGTATCTCCTCTTATTTGGTTCAGTTCAAAGCATTATAACACACTGCATTATTGTTTTTCTTGCTTGCTGCCAGTGAGCTACCAGGCCCAAATCAAGGCATTAGTACTAGCATATAAAGCCCTAAATTACTTGGGACCCAAGGGCCTAAAAAAACCTCTTTCTCCAGAATCAACCATCTTGGACCCTTTGATTGGCAGGTGAAGCCTTGCTGGTGGTGATGTCACTGGGGACTGGCCAGTTAATGCTGACCTGTGTCAGGGCCTTTTCAAAGGCAGTTCCCCATTTGCAGAATGTATTTATGCTATGAATGTATGAATCTATGAATGTATTTATTAAATTTATATCCTGCCCTTCCTCCTGAAGAAGTCTAGGGCAGCAAACATATCAACAAAACAATTTAACAAGAATGCCTTCCCTAGGGAGGTACATATGCTTCCCTTATTATTGACTTATTATTGACTTTCAGGAGGGAGTTGAAAACATTCCTGTTTATCCAGGGATTTGATGGCTGAAAGACACTGTTCCTGGGAACTCTGAGATCACTGTTTTTACAATGTTTTTTTAAACTAGTCTTTAAAAAAAATAGAATGCTTTTTAAACAATGATTTTGTTGTTGGTGTGTTTGCTGTCTTGGACTCCTTTGGAAGAAAGGCTGGGATAATAATGATGATGATGATGATGCATGAGAACATAGGAAGCTGCCTTATACAGAGTCAGATCATTGGTCCATCTAGCTATTTAGCTCACTCATCTTCAACCTTGGGCCTCCAGATGTTGATGGACTACAACTTCCATCATCCCTGACCATTGACCATACTGTGTGGGGATGATGGGAGTTGTAGTTCAACAACATCTAGCCCAGTATTGTCTACACCAGGGGTAGCCAACATGGTCTCCTATATATGTTGTTGGACATCAACTCCCATCATCTCTGATCATTGGCCATGCTGGCTGGAGCTTATGGAAGTTGGAGTCCACCAACATCTGGAAGGCACTACGGTAGCCACCTCTGGTCCATAATGATTGGCAGTGGCTCTCCCGGGTTTCAGATAGGGGTGTCTCCCAGCCCCACCTGAAGATGCCAGGTATTGAACCTGGGACATTTTGAATGCAAACAAAATGTTCTTCCACTGAGCTTTCCCCTGCAAGTGTGCGTGATGGTGCTTTGAATTCCTATAGTGCTGTTCGGCCTGTCTTTTTCCTTTTTTTAAAATAGTGCATTTGTATTTTAATTTGATTTTGTTTTTAACAAAAGTCTTGACATACAACACTTCAGAAACTTTTAAACCTTACAAGTGTGATGTGAATGCTTTTTTTTTTTTTAGTGAATGTTTATGAAAGTGGCCTGCCCCCATGCTTGCTCCACCCTCCCATTCTGGTTTGGGAAGAACTGCTCCTTAATTCTAGAAATGATAAATGGAAGTGCTCAATGCTAGCTTCCCAGTTCACAGATTGTCTGCTTACAAGCAGCAAGCATCTGCATGCACACAAGTGTGTGTAAGATCTCCACGTGCCCATCTGTGGAACTGAAAGTTTGAGTTGGATCTAGGGCAGAGTCAGTGTGCAGGAATCATGGGGCAGTCGCCAAAGCCCATATCTCATTAGGGGACCTACTGCCAGCCCTTGAAGCCTGTTGGCTGTGTTCTTGGCTGTTGTCCCCTCTTCATCTGCACCCTCTAAGCAGGAAGATGGAGACGAATTAGTAGCTCTATATGCTCTGGCCTCTCCCTCTGGGATGTGATGTGATTTGGAGCCAGAGGGAAACACAAGGTAATGGGCAGCATCGGTAGAGATGAGGAAGATGAGGAGGTGGCTGGTGTACTTGGGAAAGAGCCTAGCTAAGAGTATCTTTCCCAAGGGCCCCTTAAATTCTTAAAAAGGCAATGACTGAGTGGGGGCAGAATACATTTAAAATTGTAAGTGTGCTCAAAATGTTTGAGAACATTGGCAAGTCTCTTGCTCCATTATCACAAGGATTTATGATTGAGCATTGGAACTTCCTCACCCCCATGTGCTCCCTAAATCTGTTCTGGGGATTTCCTCAACCCTTTAGAGCAGATTTTGGGGGAGGTGTGGAATGTGCACAAGGGACGAGAGAGGGTGAAGTTCCATTGTGCAAGCATAAATGGAACAAGGGTGTTGGATACCACCCTTGGAGTCAATTAGAAGAAATTCTTCCAAACGTCACAGGTTAGGAGTTTGGGTTCTGTAAGTCATTACTAGTGCTTCTACATACAAACCACATAACAGAGATGTTACATCCCTTATCATGCTATTAGAAAGTGACTTCACTTTCACTTGAGCTAGATGAAGAAGTGCCTATTTTGACTTTATTTATCTGTCTGATTTGCATCCCACCCACCCCACATTTCTGTTACTTAGCCAGTCCCTTTCTGCTCTTACTGTGTGCTGCTGAGTATTTAATATGTCTATTTAAATGCAAATTTTGACTTTTGGTCTGTAATCATATGAAATGTTTGGCACTAAAAGTTTTATATCAGAGTGGCAGAGGAGTGTTAGGCCACAGAAAATAGAAAGATGCATCAGCTACCTGATTTTTCAGTGAAGGGACACATCGCATCAAATATCTCCTGGGACACAAAATTCCTTTCTTGAATGCTAGAAGCCTCTTCTAATAAATTCCTTGCTAATCTTGGGGCTGGTTCACATGTCAGCCTCTTGATGAGGTATATGTCTAGAATCTCGTGTCTGCCCATATCTATCCTGTTCTGGTCCTGTGCAAGAGCCTATAGTTAGGAATGACAGATAATTCCATCAGAAATTAAAATAATAGTGGAAATTGCTGCAGTTCACATGTTTGTCAGAGATAGGAACAGAATGGAAATCACAGAAATGACATTAATAACATTAGTTTTGACTATAGTAGGTATCAAGATGAACAACGTAGGTTTTAGCAGAAGTTGAACTGCAGTGAAATGGAAACAGTGCTGTGACAAACACAGGACAGGCAGAATGGAAATCGCAACCTCCTTACATTTCTGTCTACATCGGAACATAGGAAACTGCCGTGTGCTCAGTCAAGCCATTGGTATATTTAGCTAACTATTATCTAGCAGCAGCTCTCAAGGGTATCAGGCAGAGGGCATACCCAGCCCTACCCAAAGATGCCAGACATTGAATCTGGGACCTTCTGCATGCAAATCAGATACTCTACCATAGAGCTATGGCCTTTCCCCAAAACCCATCAAGCCTGATGTCCCTTTCAGCACCAAGGAGAGTTCCTAGTGAACACCGGCTCCAGGCAAGGGTTGAAAGTCAACAGACTGTCAGAGACTGAGATCTCCTGTGTGAGTGATAAGCTTTCTTCCCGGAAATGTGCTAGGCTAGCAAGCTTACTAGCTTTGAATGTCCCAGAGACAAGGTGGCCACTCAAGTGAGCTGGCTCTATAACAGAGCATTGCTCTGAGAACTTAGAACAGAGATGGATCTTCCTTATTTTTAGCACACACACACACATATGGATCAAAAAGGTCAAAGTATGACCATATGACTATATGGTCTGCCTAGTAAACGTCGCAAGATGTCACCCTAAGAGTTGGAAACGACTCGCACTATAAATGCGGGGACACCTTTACCTTTAACGATGGATAAAAGTCAATGGTCCATACAAATAGAATTTAATCATTCATTCATTTTCCTTCTCTTAGTCTGAATCGTAATATTAAAGCCGGCAGTCAGGAAGTGACTGTCCATCCAAAATGGGGGGGAAAAGCACACAAACAGTTTATTATATCTGCATCTTCCTCTCCCCTTGTGAGCTTCTAGCCCTACTTATTATCTCACTCAGGATGCAAGGATGCAAGGAGATGCAATGGAGAGGAAGTTTTCTCCAACACAGGCTCCAACATAATATCACCCAAGGGATACTGTCTCAGAACACATGCTTGTAACTAGGACACAATTCAAATACTTGCTTCATTCAGTGTTGTGGGCCCGAGCCTGTGGAATTCCCTCCTTCCTGAGATTAGACAGGCACCCTCCTTGCTAAACGTCAGGTGCACGATAACAACTTTTTTTATTACAGCAGGCATGTAAGATAGTACTTGGGTTTTTGGTTGGTTTTATGTTGATTTTATTGTTTTATTGTGTGGTTTATTCACTGTTCACAACTGGTTGCAAAATGGCTTTATTCTGTTCGAAAGCTCTCTCTTTTAATAACTGAAACAATGCAACTAACTCCTTATACTGTTGTGGCAATAAGTCCCTTAATATATTCCTTGTTCTCCATGCATGCATATATTTCTGTGCAGCCATGCTGGTGCATGCACACAGAATATGCAAAGAATACCAGGTCTGTTTGTAATTTGCCAGTGTGGCAACTCTAACCATAATAGTACTGGATATACAAAGTGAATAGGGTTTTTGAAAAATGGAGCATCTCCTGTACAAAGGAACAACCAAAGGGAAGCCAATGCACATGTGTTTGGTGTGTGTGTTTTAAATTAATAACGATAACGTGGCCGTAACTGAGGACCAAGCCTGCTATCTTACTAACTTATTTGAAGAATTGTAGCTCAGTAGTAGAGCGTCTGCTTTGCATGCAGACGGTGCCAGGTCTCAATCCCCGGCATCACCTGGTAGGGGTGGGAGAAACCCCCTTCTGAAATCCTGAAGTGCTGCTGCCAGTCCGTGTAGACATTATTGAGCTAGATGGACCAATGGTCAGACTCAGTATAAGGCAGCTTCCTAAGTTTCCTTCCTACAAGTACAACCATGCAAGCTCAGCCTTCCTGGTGAGAGCAGTGCTGTTTTTTCTGTGGTAGCCTCCAGACTGTGAATTGCTCTCCTCAGGGAAGCTTGCTTGGTGCCAACTTTTGTCATCTTTCTGGCATCAGGCAAATAATGCTTTTAACCATTTTTAGAATGCTTCTCCTTTTGCTGTTGAACTGTTTTGTTGATGTGCCTGTGGCCCTGGGTTCTTTCAGGAGGAAAGGTGGGATATAAATTCAATTTAATAAATAAGATTCTCCCGGGCATTTCACCAGGACCTATGGCCAGGCAGGCTACTGGTGGCTGTTGGTGTTCATCCAGTGTAAACAAGGTGAATATGTTGTGGTTTTTAGGCTAACTCCCCACCCCCTTGCAAGAACAAGTTTAGTATATTATAATTGTATTGTTTTACTGCAATTCTTATGTAGTCTGTATTTTTATTATTTAAATTACTTCAGGGTGCCCTTGGATATGTGAAGTGATCTATAGATGCAATAGTCTAAACTTTGTTGAAAGCTTTAGATTGCGACAACGCCTCCGGTGTAACAAAGCATCCCACCAGATCAGCACCTTAGCCACTCTCCTTAACTATACCTATTTATAGCTGATCTTTTCTTCCCCAAGACACTACTTGGTTTCAGTAATGGCAGTAATGTTTTATCAGGGAGTTTAGTGGCCACTGGTTGGCCCTGCCAATAGCAACTGAGCTCCATCTGCTACAGGCAGGGACACAGCTGTCAGAATCACTTTTCTGTCAACTTGATCTGATTGATTAGAGTAGTGTTTGGTATCTAGGGGTCTTGTTGAAACAGCACCCAGAGCAACAGATGTGTCAGCCATCATCCAGGTGAAGTGTTATGGGAATGACCCAGAGCTACCATCGCATATGGTATTGGCAAGAGCATATGATATATTTAAACTTTTCAGCGTGACCAGTTTTCCCTTTGTTGGCTCAAAGAATGGCTTGAGCAGTTTTGCACTAGGAAAAGGGACCATGACAGGGTGGCCACGGTTAGTTACACATATTTCCAGTAGCCAGAAGGCACAGGAGACATTCTTGCATTTTGTAGAGAGGCTGAAAACTGGCATATTTGCTAAAGGAAATGGATGCAAGAGAACATCCTTATACCCTTGAAACAATTCCAGAAGGGGCCTTCATCAGTGACATGCAGGTGGAAATTAATTGCACAAATACCCATCCCCAATTGTCTAGGTTAGCCTTCACCATCCTGGCATCTCCCTTCAGCTCTGGCCTGCATAGCTGTGCTGGCAGGGTCTGATGGGTGCTGTAGTCCAAAACTTGGTGGAGGGTACCATGTTGGCGAAAACTGTTCTAGAATTTGGAACATCTGGATGTACCAATGTACAGTTGATATAGTGTAAAGTTCAGCCACTGGATTTCCCTTGGGCTAAATCTGGGCCTACACTGGACCATAATGTTGCTGTCTTTTAAGGACCGAGCAAAAAAAAAAAAAGTGTATGTGTGTGTGAGGGAGAGAGAGAGAGAGAGAGAGAGAGAGAGAGAGAGAGAGAGAGAGAGCATTGCATTATTTTGCTGTTATTGGATTTGGGTTTTTGTTTGTTTTATCTTATTATAAATTATATGAGGATTGTTTAATTTTATTGCATATTTATTGAGATGTTTTCATTAGCTTGTTGTTTATTACTTTTAAAATTTCTGTCATATTTTTGTACCTTTAGAATTACAACTTGTGCTTGTCTCGTTCTGAAAGGAAGGAAATACAAGAAGGTTATACTGAGTCTGATTCACTGGTCCATCAAGCTCAGTATTGTCTACACTGACTGGCAGTGGCTCTCCAGGGTTTCACTCAGGGAGTCTCTTTCAGTCCTACCTGGAGATGCCTGGGATTGAACTTGGTACCTTCTACATGCAAAGCAGACGCTCTGCTGCTGAGTTACATCTCCTCTTCCCCAACTGCTTGATTTGACTAGCTTTATGTCCATTCATTATTTCATTAATTAATTTTATGCACAACTTCCTTTCTATAAATTGAAACATTTCCCCAGGGAAATATAAATAGATAGAAAATTATGCTCCATGTCATTGAGTGGAAGCAGTTTATTCAACAAGATTATTTGTGATCCGGTAGCTCTTTTGAGAACTTTGCAGCACTGATTTGTGGCACCTATTTCTTCTCAACATCTTTCTCTAACAAAATGTTTCTAATGTTTCTAAAATTTGCTTATGAAGTTTTGTTTATCCATTGAAATCAGGGTGAGGTTCTTGCTGGACCATTAATCTGACTATTCAAGGTTAACCAACCTGTTATGTTTAAATTGCATTTTGTGGAACAGTTTTCAGGGTTTTGCAAGTGTCGGGCATTACCTCACTTTTGACATTTCAGCTATGAATCCTTTATGAAAAGTGAATTGAATCTAATCATCTTACTGGAATGAGATGAAGTGGTTTGCACTTATATATTAAGAGTAAAATCACTAGACTTTTTATTCCTTCCCAAGTATGTTTTCCCCTCTGCAATGGCATATGGTAATAACAGCTAAAAGAAGAAGAGGAGTTTTTGCAGTTGGTTTAGGGGTGTTCAGGCTACATTTATGTACACTACTTACCAACTTCAAAACTTTTAATCAAAATGTATTTTATATTTTTTTTCAGAATTTGGTTTTTGAATAGCTTCTTTTTTAACTTTAGCAAAAGTTGTAAAGGGAAAAAAAGTATAAAATTAAATGATTCACATTTCCTACACCATATCATAATGGTGCCATTTGGTGCCAGCACAGATATACTCTCCCAAATATTTCACCTTCTTCTGAGGTCTGCAAGAGTCCTAATGCTGCAGATTTATACTGGATTTATTCCATTTTTGTCTAAAGATATTGCTGAAGTTTCTCAGCTTAAATGGTCCCAGTACAGACCATACTGACGGTCCACAACATCTTCTCTGTAACTTATTTAATGTATTCTCCAGGATTATTAGTTCTTTATCACTTATATCAGCTCCAATTATTGCTTTTTTTTAGTGGTTTAATATTTATTTATTTATTAAATTTATATCCTGCCCTTCCTCTCTGAGGGAGCCCAGGGCGGCAAACAAAAACACTAACAACATTCTAAAACATCTAAAAACAAAAGACTTAAAAACATATTAAAACAAAACACCTTTTAAAAAACAAAACAAAAAACTTTAAATGAGAAAGTAATTCCAGCACAGGTACAGACTGGAATAACAACTCTACTTAAAATATTTGAGACATATGTATTGTTATAACCATAAAATTCAGTATAAATAAATAAATAATAGCTTTGGGTGCAGTCCAACTCATATTTACACTGGGCTGAGGGGAGTTGGATATGGTGGACCCCGGCTGAGCCCTTCAGCCTGATTTAGCCGCAGTGGAGATGAGACCCTGTTGGGGGGTCCACTGTGGAAGCCCAGCCTTACAGAAGGAGAAGCCAGTGTAAGGCCCAAAAAAGGGAGGTTCTGGGGGTGTCAGAGGAGAGGCCAATGGGGGAGCCTTATGCAACATCCAACTCCCATTTGGCATGCTACTGCAGGTCCCAGTCCTGGCCAAAGTTACATGGAGGCCTATGTCCTTAGCCTGAGGCTAAAAAAGAATAGCATACAATATCATTCACACACACACACACACACTTTAAGTGCAGTTTTTTCTGATATAATTTATGCTCTGTTGGCACAAGTTGAGTTGTTATGATCATCATTAAACTTTTTGCTACTATCAGTTGGCTGTAGATTGGTAGAGGGACCGTTTTGCTTACTGTGGAGACATCCAACCCAGATATCAGATCATCTGGTTAACAGAGCATTTTTTTTAATTTAAAAGAGCATGAAACTATTGGCACTAACTGTAGCAGTAAGCCTAATAAAAGATGGAGATGGCAGCAACTGAGGTAGTTTATTTTATTTATTAAATTTATATCCCGTCATTCCTCCCAGAAGGAGCCCAGGGAGGCAAACAAAAGCACTTAAAACATATCAAAACAAAACATCTTTAAAAACATCTTTTTTTAAAAAAAAACAACAACTTTAAAAACACCTTAAAAAGCAGTTCCATCACAGACACATTGGAATAAGGTTTCTACTTAAAAGCCTTGTTGAAAGAGGAAGGTCTTCCTCCATAGGTGCTGAAAAGATAACAGAAATGATGCCTGTCTAATATTTAAGGGGAGGGAATTCCAAAGTGTCAGTGTCACAACACTAAAGGTTGTGCAGAATGGACCTCCTGATAAGATGGTATCTGCAGGAGGCCCTCACAGTGATCAACTGGGTATATAAGGGGCAAGACAATCTTTCAGGTGCCCTGATCCCAAGCTGCCTAGTTGTTCACTATGATACTCCCAGCAATAGTTTGTTAAGAGTTTTCATTATAAGAATAAAGAATAGAATGATTATTGAAAAACAAATGAGGGAGAAGAATTATAACTAAAATCAGTACAAAAACTCAAAAGTTTTTTTGGGAAGGGGGACACAGCTATATTGTCCCTTTGGGTGCTGCAAAACTATTGAAAAGGGGAAAAAAGCTTCTAATGATTTAATTATGCGACTGTTGTTACAGTTCTGAGCCTCTGGGGAATTATTTGGAAATCCAGTCTTCTTCCCCCACCCCTTGGATGAGTGGGAAGATGAGGAACAAAACGGAAGAAGATGAAAGGGAAAGTAGTGAAGACTGGATGTGGAAAAGTTTGTGTGTCTACTAGGCAAGGAGTCAGAGAACCCAAATGAGGAGTTAGGAGACAAGCCAGATGTAAAATGTAAAAGCAAACAAAAAAACTAGGCACCAGGAAGACAAATGGGAGCTTTGTGAAGCAATTCACTGGCAATCAATATGCATTGATTTCTGCAAAAAGCTCTTCTGTTCAAGAGATGTTCAAAGTTAATAGGAGTAGGAATTTTATTTTAGATGCTCATTTAGAAACTACTGATGTATGTGATGAATTGTTCAGCATATAAATACTGAACATCTTTAAGTTGTTTATTTGGTTATGTTTATTGTTGCAACCCTAGGGTCATGATAGACAAACATATATTTTATAATCAATACATCACATAATTCCAACCCACATCATTGCTCACCATAAATATAATAGTCCATAATGGTGAATAGCACTAAGATAACAGAGGAATATAAATATTTGACCACCCACACTCTGAGTCATTGGAAGTTCCTGGCAATATCCTCAAACAAGATATTGTAGAGTTGGAAAAGGTTCAGAAAAGGACAATCAAAATGATAAACGGAATAGAGCAACTCCACTATGAGGAAAGGTTGCAGCATTTGGGTCTTTTTAGTTTAGAGAAAAGGCGAATGAGAGGTGACATGATAGAAGTGTGTAAAATTATGCATGGCATGGAGGAAGTGGATAGAGAAAAGTTTTTCACCCTCTCTTATAATGCAAGAACTCAGGAATGTCCAATGAAGCTAAATATTGGAAGATTCAGGACAGACAAAAGAAAGTACTTTTTCACACAGCGCATAGTTAAACTATAGAATTTGCTCCCACAGGAGGAAGTGATGGCCACCAACCTGGATGGCTTTAAAAGAGGATTAGACAAGTTTATGGAGGATAAGGCTATCAATGGCTACTAGCCATGACAGCTATGTTCTGCCTCCACAGTCGGAAGTGGTATATTTCTAAATACCAGTTGCTGGAAATCGCAAAAGGCAGCCCGGTGGCCAGCCTTCCTTGTTAGGTATGGCAGACACATTTCTAGGTGGGGCATGGGGGGGAGGGGCATAGCACCAGCCTCTCCTCGTGGAGAGGATGTGAGGGCCAGACTAGAGGAAAGTAAAGGCAGTGTCCTTCCCCCTCACTCCTCCACCGTCCAGAGAATATGTTAACTTGTATGAATGAAGTTTAACATGTTGAATTGTCTCACCTTTTTTTGAGAGATCCCCAGGAATATCAGATTTAAAAGCTTGACTTTGCCTATAGCTACAGTTCCCTTTCACCTGTGATCTGTCCCTTTGTTGTAATTCTTCATGAACTGGGCTACTTTAGTAAAGACAGTTAGCTCCTGAGCTTGGCTTTCATGTTGCTTTGGGTATCAATTTTAGATTCCACCTGAAAAACAAACATGTCCATACTACAAGTTTAGGGAAGGGCAAAGAGAAAATAAATACTGTTGGGTGTGTTTATTAACTCGTCCTTAAGAGTCCCTTCTTCTAGTCTTGCTCTTGGCCTTTAGATGGTCTTTTAAGTTGGACAATCAAGGGAAAACTTTTTAACTGGCTGCTATAAGCATGAACTAAGCTATTGGAAAGTCATTGTGGAAAGCAACTGGTTAGTTTTTGATTTTTCTGGTTGATTTTTCTGTCCAGAAACCCTGAAAAGGCCTCGTGCTGAGCTGCATGTATTGGGAAAAGCAGAAATTAGTTACAGCCTAGTTGTCCAGCCAGCCAGCTAGCTAACGGTAGTGTACCTAGCAATATTTCTATTCTTCAAGGGTTGTTTTCAACCTTTGCCATCAAGTAATAAAGGGGGAAAAGGAAAAATGCCAGTATGATTGTGAGTATAGTGAGTGCTTTAAAAGAGTAAAGGGTAGCCATCTTTTCAGATTACTTTAAGTTATCACTTTATTTCACCCTTTAGCAATAAGCACCCAATCCTGCTCTACTCATTATGATAACTGTAGAATAAACAGACTTTTACTTCTTATTGCAGGCAAACAAACCTATTTATTGTTGGCTGGGTAGATGACACAGCTGAAACTGAAAATCAAAAGCAGAGCAAAGGAAACTCTAAGTGGTGGAGTCTAACCCATAATACAAAATTTTAATATTTAACTCTTCAAGAGGCGTCCCCCCCCCCAGGATCACTGAAGCAATTATAGGGTGATTGTGGTCATGAAAAATCCACCCTCAGTCATATAAAGTCTTGAGTTAGCAGACTTTTGGAGACTCTTCCATATGAGACTTTTGTTGTGCACTTGCCCTGCCTTATTCACTGAATTTTTCAGAGGGTCCTATTTTTAAATTGCTTCTGTTATTAAAACAAGCTGTCATTCTTTCAGTGAAGGTTGTTGTCTTCATGTCACAAATTAAATTTCCCCCCAAAACTCCAGAGGGGGGAAAGTACAGCTGTACAGGGGAATCTATGTCCCCATTTGCTCCCCCTGTCTATAGGCCTGGCAGGAGGCAAGACTGTTCTTAAACTAAGGTCCTGCTTGTCGATTTCCCATTGGGGCATCTGGTTGGCCACTGTGAGAAGTGGATGCTGGACTAGATGGGCCACTGGCGTGATCCGGCAGGCTCTTCTTATGTTCTTATGTTATCTTTCATGAACTCTGGGGGCTCTCTTTGAATGCTCAGAGGCAGGACAGGAATTATTTCATGACTGGATAATGGGTGCAACTCTAGGATCATCACTAACAGTCTGGTCTACACATGCAGCAGAATGAGGTGATAGAGTTCTGAGGTTGTGGAATAGACTGTACTATAATTTTGGGGTCACATTTTTAATGGTCCCCTAGATACTACTCCTTGACAACAGAAAAAATGTTGTCTAGTGGGCTGGGCAAGAATCTTTGCCTGTGGTACTCTGAGTTATGTTTGGAATAATGATGGAAACAAGGGAAAAAAACCCAATCTGGTACAGTCAGCTCTGAATCTATTTCACTGCATGGATAGACCAGGCCTGAGTGGTCCACTCCAACATCCTATGCAGTCTTGTGAATTGTCTCACATCATTGTTTGGTGAAATGAAATGGGACCACCCATGGAACAAGAGCAAGATGATGTACTAGATATATTTATTTCAATTAAACAAATACCAGCTCATAAGGACCAAGCTATTTTGGGCAGAGGGGGAAACAAAGAAAGGTGCAAATCTAACTATCTACCTAACAGTGCAGCCTAAGTAGAAGTTAACCTTCATGAAGACTTGTGGATACTTTTCAACCCAAAGTATTAATTGTGTCGATCTAGGGTATTGTTTGGCTGGGAGTCCAGAGTTTGTGAGTTCAAATCCCCGCTCGTGTGTCCTGGGTGTCAAGGACCAGCTAAAGATCACCCCCACAGGGAGTGGCGGGGTTATGTGCCCTGCCACCTGTGCAGCTGTGGGCAAGCTGCATAGTCCCAAGGAGCCCAGTTGCCCCCCAGCTGGCAGTTGCGGACAAGGAAGGGGTTGGCTTGTGCAGCTGTGGCAAGCTGAGCAGGCCCTAGCTAGCTGGGGAGGACTAGCCTCAGAGGGAGGCAATGGTAAACCCCCTCTGAATACCGCTTACCATGAAAACCCTATGCATAGGGTAGCCATAAATCGGGATTGACTTGAAGGCAATCCATCCATGTCACAAATTTGGATCTATACAACACCCCCGTATTTCAGCCTCTGAAAGCTGGTTCAGATAATCCTGAGCAAGCCTCAAGCTCCAGCACTCCCCTTCCCTGCTCCCTCTCCAGCATGGCGAGGTTTTATTTATTTATTTATGGCAGTATTTATGTACCGCCCTCTCACAAAACATCTAGGAGGTGTATAGCAACACAAAGATTATAAACTTTTGCTTATATTTTTGATTACTCACAGCTTGTTTCTTGCCTGAATCTGAATAACTGTGATTTATTTTGACTATGGCTTGTTTCAGGTGAGTGATCTTCAAACCATGGTTTACGAAGTTGGCTTGCATCACTAAACCATTGTTAAGATTAACAACAGTTTAGAAAGTGGAGCGTTTGACACAAGTTTCGCTGTGGCTCATGATAAACTATGGTGCCAGTAAATTGGCCCATATTTGCTTTTATTGAACAATTATGTTACTCCTTTTATTACAGTCAATCTTATTAACACCTGATTAAGGGTAGCCGCCGGCAAGACCACATCACTCCAGTGCTGAAGGACTTGCACTGGTTACCAGTTGCTTTCTGGGCCCAATTCAAGGTGTTGGTTTTGACCTTTAAAACCCTGCACGGTTTCGGCCCAGTCTATCTGGAAGAGCGCCTCCATCATCATCAACTTGGCCGCCCAACAAGATCAGCCTCAAAAGACCTTCTCTTTGTCCCGCCAGTTAAAACAGCTAGACTGGTGAGAACTAGGGAGAGGGCTTTTTCAATTGTGGCACCCACTCTGTGGAACTCCCTCCCAAATGACATCCGCCATGCCCCCTCCATGATGAGCTTCTGCCAGACCTTGAAAACCTGGCTCTTCAGGCAGGCTTTTGGGGCGGGTTAGGTTTTAGTGTTATTGTTGGAATTTTAAGGTTTTAATATGAATTATATGTTTTTATGTTGTACGTCATCCAGAGTGGCTGGTAAACCAGCCAGATGGGCAACTAATAAATTTAATTAATAAATAAATAAACACACATTTATTGTGTGCATTCTAACAGGTGGGTGGCATATATGTATAGCGTTAGTTGTTGCTACTTATGAGAAATGCTTGCTAGTATAACATAAAGTACCCATCTCTAGTAAGCATTTCATTATCACTATATAATTCAGGTAATGAACAGTGAAATATATAAAGCAGATTGTATACATATGGAGCTTCTGAATTTAAATAAAAATGTGCCATTACTATTAATAATGTATATGTTTTGGAATTATAATATGTCATTCCAGTGCCAATTAGTGATTTTCCTGTATTTATAATAAACCTACACTCAATAAATATTAATGCACTATTATCTACATAAATGCTGGTTTTCTGTGAATACAGAAATTTTGGGAATTGTCACCAGAACCTTTAATTAAATATGAGCTTGTATAAATAATTTATAGGGGAAATCTCACTAAAACCCATTCTTTTCTCCCTATACTTTAAAAAAAAACAAACCAGGGAGCTGTGCACTCATTTATTCACAACTGGGGGCATGATACCCTTTAAATCATAATGCTTGCTCCTTTTCTTCTTGTGGTCTGCATTATGTGGATTAATGGGGTGGGGTGGGCAGTACTGTGCCTTTGGTTAGATATTATGAACCTCCTGTTCCATGCCACGTTTCTAAATCAGTGGCTCTGTGTCAGTACATCGAAATATCTGGGATAGGGATAGGATCCATTGTCTGGTGCTGGTTCGAAAGCATTCCATCTGCTAGCTGCTGTTTTTCACAAATCCCTTCCCCACCTCTCACAAAAAAAAGGATATCAATTTTTTTAAAGGAAATATCAAGATTTTGAAAGGAAGTACCAATAAATGAAAGAAATGTTGATAAAATTATTCTTAATATCAATATTTTAGAGGTGGACTTTTTAAAAAAAAGTGTTTTTGAAAACAGCTGTGGAAAATTGATACATACAAATTTGAGCCATAATGTTAGAGAATTGGCCAGAATTCTAGCACATCTGTGGCATCCTGCAGTCGTTCATCATTTGAACACAACAAGAGCCTGCTGGATCAGGCCAGTGGCCCATCTAGTCCAGAATCCTGTTCTCACAGCAGCCAACCAGAGGTTTATAGCAAGCCTGATTGCAAAGACCACTCTCTCCTCCTGCACTTCCCAGGAATTGGTATTTAGAAGCATATTGTCTCTGACATTTGGGATGCTTTATACCCGGGACAGTGAATGTGCTACCCTCCAGATGTTGTTGGAGTACAACTCCCATCAGCCTCAGGCATTATGGCCAATGGTCAGAGATGATGGGAGTTGTAGTCCAGCAACATCCAGAGGGTTCCGTTGGCTACCCATCTATGAAACCCTGTCATTTATTTAGCAATGGAAATATGTTTGCTCCTGATCGAGTATGTGAATGCCAAGTTTCATTCAGTTTTGAATGGTAATGCTTTTTTCACAACCTAATCAGGCTGCTGGCTGATACAGGTTGTCCTGTTTGTGGATTAGTAGAGCACATCAGTGGTAAGGTTTTGCCCTTACCAGTCTTTTAATGTGTACATAGTTGGGGGCATACATAGCAGATTCTTTTGGACACCTGCCTTCATATTAATGGTTTCCCAGAGAATCCAAGACCACTGAAGCATTTTTATTGTTGTTCTGTTGGTTTTCTTATGCATTGATAGCACTGTGTGAGAATGATGGTAATGAGCCAAGGAAGTCATGGTTGAACTGTGTTATTCCAGGGAACTTCAGCGTTCCCTGGAAACTGATGAGAGGCTGCTCAGTGGTATGATCTCCAATGGCATCCACGCTTCCCTAAGACAGCCTGCTTGACAAAGAAAGATGGCCTCCTTCCTAGAGATGTCTTCAGTTTCTGACCAGCACAACTTCATGTGAACCAAAATTCATCATAAGAGGTTTCTTTTTAGTTTATAAGGAGAGCGATGGGGAGACTTGATACAGCTTTATTAAAAGCGCACGGCACAGAGAGATGGGAGAAATTCAATTTTGTTTGCATTTTAATGAGAAAGTTCCTCATTTATATTGGAGTCTGGTATATATTGCAGCAGAGTGCAGAAATAAATAGCCTGGTAACAGACTGGTAGGTGAAAGAATAAAATAACTTCATGTTTCTTACTACTAGGAAATAAAGTCATTCTGACTACGGGCATACATGTGGCCACTGTAGAGCCATGAGGCTCACACTTGTAGGCACTATCTCAGACTGACTAGAAAGAAAGAGGAAGGAAGTAAAGCCTGGAAAAACAAAGAAAGAAAGTTGTTGCTACAAAGAATCAGTGGGGAGAGAACAGGCTGCCTTTCTGCTTCTCTCTCCCACCCACAGTTCAGGTTACTCGTTACAAGAGTTGGTGCTTTCCTACCAACATGCACTTTTTGAACCACTGCACAAATAATAATGATAATAACAACTTCCAGCAGTGTTAACTCTCACCTGGCAAACCACAGAACATGGCTGGTGGGCTCTGTGTTGGGCTGGGTGCATCACAAGTTGGGCAGGCCTGGTCGCTCCTCCAAAAGAGGGTGATAGCCACTTAGCCATTACTTTTGAGCATTTGATAAAACTTGGAATTCTTGTCTTTTCTAACTTGCCCTTCTAACTCTGCACTGTACATTTAAAGCAATGTGCTGAGAATTTTTAGGAGACCCCTATTCCCTCACAGAGCTGCAGTTCCCAGAATTCCCTGGGGAAAGGGATTGATTGTTAAACCATCCTGAGATCTGTAGCTCTGTGAGGGGGAATAGAGATCACCTAACAACTCTCAGCAACCTGAACAAACAACAGTTCCTGGGATTCTTTGGGGAGGAAGCCATGCCTGTTTAAACTGGCGTAATACTGCTCTAAATGTATAGTGCAGATGTGGCCTTAGGAAGAGGCCTTATATAGTATCAGAACATTGGTCAGTCTGACTCAGTATTACCTACACTGGGTGGCAGCAGCTCTCAGGGTTTCAGACAGGAGTCTTTCCCAGCCCTCCCTGCATATGTTGGGGGTTGAACCAAACCTTTCGCATGCACAACAGATCTTCTATCCTTCCCTCAAATCAGCTCTGAACATAACACTTAACAATGCTACTAATGATTGGCTGCACCACTGTTGGAATTCATAAATGGAATTGTCCCTCAAAGTTTAAGTGTGACTGCGCCTGAAATAGTAATGATAGAGTGCAGACAAGTGCATTTCCCACTTGTCAAAGTGCATCATTACTGGCAGTGGCTTTTTTCTGCAAACAGTTCATTGTGTTCTCTCACAATATTGCTATTATGCCCTTTAGATATTTGCAAAATTACACTTGTTCTTTCCCTCCTACAAACCCTGCCCTGTCCTCCCCTCAGTAAGTCTTTAGATTGAATGCTTGCTTTCTTATAAAATCTCATGACATTTTCTTTGCCCTCAACTGAAGTAACGCTGTTTTACCTCCTCTTTATTCATGTGAAGGGAGGAAATCTTTGAGGCCACTGGTGATTTAGAATACAAGCTGGATGAATTCAAATATTATTTATTTATTTATTTATTGAGTTTATATCCCACCCTTCCTCCCAGAATGAGCTCAAGGCGGCAAACAAAAGCACTAAAAGCATTTTAAAACATCTTTAAAAAACCTAAAGGAAAACATATTTTAAAGCATATTAAAGCAAAACATGTTAAAAAATCTTTTAAAAAACAACTTTAAAGACATCTTAAGATATTACAGGTGGAAATGGATTGGAAGCATTTGAGTGTTACCCATCCCGCTTATTTTTTGGTAGCATTCAGTCATAGGCTCAGCCCATCCTGTTTTGTGCAGATTTGGGGGGGGATGCATGAAACATTTGCATTTAAATTGTATATATTATATTATACACATTATTGTACATATTTCCAGAAAATGCACATTTTGCAATGCTTTCCAATGCAAATTTCGCTACCAGATTGCCAGTCCTACCTCTTCCTGTGGATTGACTTATTTCCACTTACATGATTACTAGACAAGAGAGGAACAGAACAATTCTGCAGTTGTTCCAGGATTCTGATCTGGTTGGTTCTGCCCAGTGAAATGTTTGTAGGAAATCCAGATTTTGGAATATAGATGGCAGAAATCTGAGCATGTATCACATTTCATTGAAACTGATAATTATGGTGATCCCTCCATTGAAACCAATAATGAGATGGAATAAGGCTGAAGAAAGGTGGTTGCTAAAGAGGGCAATGGGGAGATTTGATATAAGTTTATAAAATGAAGCATGATGTAGAGATAGGGGAGAAATTCGAATTTGTTTTCATTTTGATGAGAAACTTCCTCATTTGCTTTTTAATATGTTTTGGAATTGCTTTTTAATATGTTTTTAAACCTTCTTTTTTTAAAAAAATAGATACTGTTAAAACTTTTAAAAATGTTTTTAAAGGTGTTTTGTTTTAATATGTTTTTAATGGTTATTTTGTTTTAATATGTTTTAAAGAGTGTTTTTATGATGTATTTTTAGTGCTTTTGATTGCACCCTGGGCTCCTACTGGGAGAAACAGCGGGATATAAATCTAATAAATACATAAATAAATACATAATATTGTTGCACTTTTTGAACCACTATACAGACCAAAAGTTGACCTTGTTTCTACTGTATTTTTCATGGCTTTTAATAAATGTTGTTGTTGTTGTAAACTGCTTTGATGTTTTTTGAAATTAAATAGTTGTATACAAATAGGTTTATAAATAAATAAATGAAAGACAACTGCAATAGTAAAATAAATCGAGCAGAATTAACTCTCACCTGACAAACCAGAAAAACATGAATGAGGGTCTAAAAGCCAAAGGCCCTTGGGACCAAAGGATATTCAGTGGTGCGTTGCTTTTGCCCACCCCCAATATTTTTGGACCAACAACCTTTTTCAGTCTCCATATTTCAATTGCATCAGCATATCATTGCATAATTGCTTAAAGTACAAACAAACAGGGAGGATATATTGCATTTCAGTTTTCCATGCTGGCAGGTTGGGGTGTATAAAAGGGCTGACCCTGCCAAGTTCCAATTCAGAAAGCTTGCCAGCAATATGGAATTGCAAAATCTGGAGTGCAATCCTTTTTCAGATATATTCTGTAACTAACCCTAATGATTATTTAATGTCTGCTCCAACATGCTTGAAATATGTTCAGAGATATAACATATTTGGGGGAAGGGGAAAGGGTGTTAAAGTGCTTTTAAAATGTGCCATGCTTGATGGAAAGTCCCAGGAGTGGTTTCACTGTAAACTTGCACACTGAATTCACTGTTTCCTTTGCTTTGGTGAGAACTTGAACAAGGCTTAGTACTTCAGCATTGCATGTTTAATTAGTAATGTGCTAATTGCTTAATAACAGGACAAATTCATTAAAGCCAAGGACACAGACTCACTTACTGTTCACACCAAGCATCTCATTTGTATAAGAATATTATAAATTTTAATAGTGGTGCCTCAGCAACACTGGAAACTTACATGGAAAAGAACCAGTGGGATAAGACCTGCTTCTTAATTATGAACGGTAAGGAACATGACTTTGAAATGACAATGTTTTCTTTAATTATGCTGCATATTTTTGCGTCAGGTACGGCAATGAAATAATGGACTTTTTAATAAAGTGGACAGGAATATGGCTCATAATAGAAATTGTGGGCTCAAACCATGGCTATATTTGGACATAACAACAAACTGTGATTCATTGTTTAATAAACTATGGTTTATTGTATAAGGAGCCAGCCCAGAAACCCTCCACATTTATGAACTCCCCCTTCTCATCAGGTGTGACCCTAAAATCAGAAGCTTTCACATCTGACTTCAATTAGCCACAGTTTAGCACTGTATCCAAACATTTGAAGGGCCGTAGCTCAGTGGTAGAGCAGCTGCTTTGCATGTAGAATGTCCCAGGTTCACTCTCCAGGTAGGGCTGGGTGCAGTAGATACTGGTGGCTCTGACATCAGAGAGGCAGTGAATCCACTCCAGAATTTAGTCTGAACTTTCAAGGAGCTGTCCAAGGTTCCAGCACATTGACAGCTCCTTGCAATTTTGGGAACCAGTGCTACCTGAGTTTGGCTTCCTTTGCAGAGACAGACCACTGGAGACCTGTGTATTCACATTCCTATCCACTGTCAGGCCTCCTTTCCCACATCAGATCCCCAAAAAGAGGCACCCCAAGATCTTTCCAGCAAAAGCTCAGCTCCTTTCTTGAACAATAGCTTGTTTCACAAACAACTTGAGGATGAGTCAGTTCCCACTAGCCTCCCTTTATATTCCAGGTAAATCTTGAAACTCTTTCCTAGGCGTTGGTTAATAGACATTTCCCTGGGCATTCTGAACAATTAATTGTACTTTTCCTAGCAATGTGTCCTATACAGCCTGGCTCCTGGCCATTTAGCAACATTAATAAATCGTTCTTGCCCAAAGACCAGATTCATTCATAGCGATCAGAAAGTGAACTCACAGCAACCAGAACATAAGAACAGCCTACTGGATCAGGCCAGTGGCCCATCTAGTCCAGCATCCTGTACTCACAATGGCCAACCCTAAACTTATTGAGAAATTAGACATTTTGGAAATAGCCTCTCTTTTCCTCCTTCTCTTTTAAAACTTCTCAACTAATAAAGCAGTCCCCTTCTCCCTCAGGCCATGCTGAAAAGGTCAGTCACAAAGTGAGTGTTTTCAGTTTACATAAAGCATTTATGTGAAAGAGAGGAGCAATGTGTGTGTATGTTTATAGAACACTGTGAGCATTTTTTCAACTCTGCTTTTCATGTCCTTCTGAACTATCTTTCTTTTGAGGCTTGCCTCCCCCCATGATCTTACATATTTGATTTTAAGCAATCTTTAAAATTCATTGCTCATTCATTCAACTTAAATGGCTAAAACCTTGAAATTGAATTCTCTACCCTCTTTCCTCCTGTCATAACCAGCACTTTGTTCTTTGTGTTTTCAGAATGTGCGTGTGCGTGCGTGTGTGTAGGTGTGTGTGCTGTGTGTGCACAGAGAAGAGGGACCTTGATAATGTCCCTTCTCTTGAGTGGCTGCTTGTGGATAGATGTACTGACTGTTGCCAAAGTACTTCAGCTTCCAGCTGTGATGACTACGGTTGTTGCCCTGACATCAGCTCTAGATCATTGTTTTGGCTTCTCAGTTCACTTAATAATTGAGATTTGAGGCTCCATGAAGATGATGGGATGGCCTGAGGATGCCTATCTTGCTATGGATTAGCTGGGTTGATAATTGCAGTTTACGGAATTCAATAATGCTTGAAGGACAGTCTTGAAACATGGGAATTGAGGGAGAAAGCCAGGAGAATTTGTGTATTATAATAGAAGTCCCCAACATTCTCTGTTCTTGTCACATTCTTTAAAAGTCTCAACTTTGTTAAGATCTGCCAAGGAAGTCCCATTGCTGAGCAAGGTCTGCAGTGCAGGCACTTGGAGGAAGAGGACTTCCTCTGTGGTGGCCACTATAATCTGGCTGTGATTGTTATTAATTTTTTATTGTTAATTGTGATTTTAATGTTTGTTGTGTGTCTCCCTGGGACCATTGGATGAAGGATAGCCTACAGGTATCTTAAATAAAATAAAATAAAATCAGACTTTGATGTTGTATTAAAAGATGGAAGCAAGGATGGCAACTTGCAGATAGAGATGGGGGAGAAATTATATTGTTTGCATTTAAAGCTGAATCATCATCATCATCATCATCATGCCTTTCCTCCCAGAAGGAGCCCAGGGTGGCAAACAAAAACACAAAAAGCACTTTAAAACATCTAAAAAAACAGCAACTTTAAAAATGTCGTAAAAGTCAATTCCAACACAGATGCAAACTGGGATAAGGTGTATACTTAAAAAGCTTGTTGAAAGAGGAAGGACTTCAGTAGGCACCAAAAAGACAACAGGTGCCTATCTAATATTTAAGGGGAGGGAATTCTGCAGGGTAGGTGCTACTACACTAAGGGTCAGTTTCCTATGTTGTGCGGAACAGACCTCCAGATAAGATATCTACAGGAGGCCCTCATCTGCAGGGTGTATAAGGGGTAAGACGATCTTTTAGGTATTTGAATTTATCAAATTAACTTTTCAAAACAATATGAGAAACTGTACACAGCCATCCTTAGAAATTTGCTTCTATCTGAATTTTGTAATGCAGTTCTCCAACCCAGCAATGTGTGTGTCTGTGTGTGTATAGGAGTGAGCATAAAAATATATATTAGTGAAAATAACATAAAATGCATTGTATTAGCAGAAATTGCTTGCAAAAATGTATACCTTTGTCAAAACTGTATACAAAAATGTATTTATTATGATAAATTCGCACAAAAATGTGGAAGAGTTTTGATGAAGTTTAAAAAAGATCTCAAATTGCTGCAGAAATGTGAAGAACTAAATTCAATATTAGAAAAAAATGAGAAACTGGGAGAACCAAAATTGATAGATCCTTCCATCCCTGCTTGTAGATGCAATGAGGCTGTAGGTGCTCCTTCTGTTCTCAGGAACTGTCGTTGTGTTCTGTGGGACAAAGTAAATCTGAAAGTAAAAAAAAAACATATGTTTTAAGATCTTCCTCTGAGGCCTCCTGAGACTAGACAGCAGTAGAAATAGGTGAATCTGTCAATTCTGGTTTTTCAGTTTCTCATTTTTTCCCCCAATCTTAAATTAAGTTTACCAGATTTCAACATCAGTTTTCATTTATTAATTTCCAAATTAGATAAGTTAGTGGTTAAATGAGAACTGAATTCCTCCCTAATGCCAGCTTGCCAATTCCAGTTGCCAGTTGCCAGTTTTATTAACTGCATGGTATCAAATGCAGAACAATAAAAAACCTCTCACCCAGGGCTTCAATTACATGCATCGATCTTTTTATACAAGAAGAAAAAGAGTCACATGAAATACATTGAGAAAATATGACAAAAAGCAAACGCCACCAGTGAAGCTCGTTTGGCACATTTGCAGCAGTGGGGATTCCTTCTTCTTAACTAAACTACATTCTTTCTTTCGTTTGCATAGAGAGGGAATTTGTGTGAGGAAGATAATGGTCACGTAAATTATACATGGAGTTCTTACTGCAACTTACAAGCATTAGCATGCATCTGAGAAACAAAATAGATTATCTCAATCTTCCAAAAGCAATTTGTTTAAATTCATTTTTTACCAAGTATTGGGATACAGCTGAGGTAAGCATTTTTTTAAGGATATCATTATGTTCAAAGTTTGTTGTTTCTGTTGCTCAACGTTCAAGAGGGATTGTTTTGTTTGGTAAATTATAGCTCTTGGGATCCTCACTCTACAGTTTTAGAAGGCGAGCCATTTTCCATCCTATTGATAGCACACTAATTTGCTTTATTGTGTTAGACAAGCAAAGCTGTCTTTCCGCTACACAGTCTCTATGCAGCTCTGGCCCAAGCTGGAGTCACGGAAATTGAGTAAAACGGCTTAAAGCTGTTTACCTGTCAACTTGGCACTCATTTTACAGAAGACATTAGGCTTGCCTGGTGGTCTGATCTGTTGCTGACCTTTAATAAATAGCAGAAGAATAAACACACAGCCAAGTTTCAATCAGAGAGGGAGAGATTGTTGTTCCTTTTATATTTGGGCAGCAGTGGGGAATAGGGTTACCAGGCTCAGGGCCTGAGACTGATCCTGTATCTTTAGGAGAAGAGAAAGTCAGCCAAGTGCAGGTGTTCTTGCAGCATTGTAATGGGAAAAACCACAAGGTGGAATTCTCCCTTCCCCCTGCACAACTTTTAAAGATACAGAAAGGAACTGAGGGCTGCATTACTTTCTGGGCAACCTTCTGAGAGTCACATGCCAATGGTGGATGGGACCAGAGGCAAAAGGAGACAGAACAATAAATGTAAACATTATCTTTGCACAGTAAGGTAGCTTCCATACTCTGTAGTGTCCATCCAAGTGACCAAGAGGCATTCTCAGAGCTCAAGAACACATCCCGGTCAAGCAGAATAATAAAAATAAATAAATAAATTCTTTCTCACCCTTACTTCCAGAAAGAGCCAAAGGTGGCAAAACATTTTAAAATATCTTTAAAATAAAACATATTAAAACATTTTTTAAAAGATCTTTAAAAAACATCCTAAAGAGCAGTTCCGACACAGACACAAACTGGGATAAGGCCTCAACTTAAAAGGCTTGTTGGAAGAGGAAGGTCTTCAGTAGGTGCCTAAAAGATAACTGAGATAGTGCCTGTCTAATATTTAAAGTGGGGGGAAATTCCCAGCAAGTGTGGGGGATGTTGCTAACTGGGAGGAAGAGAGACTAGGAGGTGGTAGGGAGGTTGACATGGTGCAAATGGACCATCAGGAATGCCAGACTGGCTCTGCCAGTGTGTTTACACCACACCTCACCCCCAAGGTCTCACCAACCACCCCTTGCCATGAAGATAGTGCAGCAGCTACTAGTGAGCTGCTACTAGGCAGAGCTTGGAAAAGTTACTTTGTTGAACTACAGCTTCCATCAGCCCCAGCCACCATGGCCAATGGATTGGGCTGATGGGAGTTGTAGTTCAAAAAAGTAACTTTTCCAAGCTCTGCTACTAGGGATGAAAAGATCTCTCAGTTTCTGTTCTCCCTGCTTCTCATTTTTCCCAATATTAAATTCTGTTCACATCTCTGCAGCAATTCACATTTTTTAAAAAATAAATCTCCTTATGAAAATTCTTCAGCATCTTAGTATGTTTTTTCCCTAATGAACACATTTTTGGCCTGCAGTTTTGACTACTGACTATGCATTTTTTGCAAGCAATGTCTCCCACTATAATACATTTTATATGTTATTTTAAACATTGCATTCACTTTTATGCACTCTGTCCCCTAATATATGCATTTTTTTTAAAAAAAATGTTTGGTTAGAGAACTGCATCACAAAATTCAGGTAAGTGCAAATTTTGGAGGTTTTCAAAATATGTTCAAATTGTTTTAGAATGTGTGAATTTGATACTTTCTCCTTTAAATGCAAACTAAATCAAATTTCTCCTCCCTCCTCTACCTCACATAATTTCTCCTCATTTTTTTTAAAAAAAGAAACCTCATTGCCTATTTAATTTCCTGTATTACCACTATATCACCTCATGTGGGCATTTGCTATTTTGGATAGTCTTCTAAGCATGCTAGCCCAGAGCAGCCAACAACAAGTATGGCAGAATTCTAGGATGCAACGTCTCAAATTAATAAAAAAAGCTAGCTAATTCCAAATACCTAGGAATGCAAAGTATTTGTGAAATATATAGGTTCTCATTGCAAGTTAAAATAAGAATGCTACTGGTCTGATGCTTTTGCTGGCTATCTACAGGCTCCTGTTTATGTCTTCAGATAAAGAGAGCATTGGCCTATGAACACTTATGGGGCAATATAGTGGTTGGTCTTTAAGACACCACACATCTCGTCATTGTTTATTTCCTTCAACAGCCTAACATAATTACTCTCTGGAATTCATTTCAGGGAGGCATGCAAAGGAGAACCCCCACATGGATTGTGCTCTGGTGCTTGTAGATGTAGATGTACTGGTAGATGTAAGCAGAATGCATTTGGAAATGTCATCATGCTCTCTGGTGGATAATTTAGTAATAAATATCAGAGATTGGTCAATACAATTCAGTTACGTACCCTGTTTTTTAACGTAATTGAGCACCACAAAGTTAGAAGAAGTTGTAGGCTAGCAAAAATATTTTATTGTCTGGAGAATTGGACTTTCTCCACTCCTTTTATTTCTCTGTACAAGGTTTTAAAATAATCTGTAAAGCTGTCCATTATTTGGATTTGACCACTTAGGCTTTATACATCCAAGCTGTTGTATGGCAGCAGGGGGGGGGGTGAGGACTCTGGGGTCATACTGTGCAGATTTTTGCTGTGTGTCTAGGAAGGCTAGTGTTCATCTTCATACTACAAACAGAAAGGTACAGCAATGGATTTCAGTAGGAAATGGCTTCAAGCAGGAAGTGGCTTGAGAATTGGTATGTCTCTCTTTATGCATCTGAAGATGGATCCACACATTTCTATTTTTCTCTCTCTTTCTCAGAAATACACCTTTTAAAAATGATACTGGAGAACTAGCTAACCACAAAAATCAATATGCCCTGTCCTTCATATCCTTTGAAGATAATGAGCACCCTTTACCACCCTGAGTTTACAGGTGCTGTGCTGCTTTGCCGGTGATGTCAGCTGGAAGTCACTCTTAAATATACTGTCAAAGCAGGAGGGAAGTTGTTGATAGCAGCCGCAGCAGCAACATTTCAGTTTATTGGCATCTTTTCAATACAATACTATTGGGGAAAGAGCCTGTTGCTGCCTATCCACAGCCCAAGTATGAAAGCTATTTGCATTATTTTACTAACCACTTTGTCGTTGGTCGTCTTTTGGGAGGAAGGGTGCGATAGACATTTAATGAATGGAATTTTATGAATGAAAGCCTTATCTACCCTGAAGGAAGATCTATCTTGGGCCTCAATTGTGTAGGGAAAGGAGACTGATAAATACTCATGGTCCTTCCTCTACCTTCCTATACTCAGTCTCTGCAACTGTGGCTCAGATAAATTGTCCTCTTTCATCTCATTGTTATTCCCTAACCCTCACCCCCCTAACCTGGAGCCCAGATTAGGGCCCCCAAATATTATTTCCTGGCCCTTACAAGACCATCTATATTTATATCTAATCTATCTATCTCTCAGTGCTAGGAATGTGCAAGAAATTTGATTCTGTTCACATTTCAAGCCAAATGTATTGAATTCTCACTTACTGGAACAACATGATAACCAACACACAAATATTCATTGAAATTCACACTTATTCAAATTTTGCAATGTAGGTCCCCAACCAATTTTTAGAAAAATGCATATGTTAGGGTAAAGTGTGCACAGAAATTCAAATATGAGTGAAAGTAACATACAGAAATGCATTCTACGATGAGAAATTGCTTGCAAAACTGTGTATGTTGGTCATAACTACCTACAAAAACATGTTTTTAGGAGAAATTTGCACTAAAATGCTGGATAATTTTTGAGACCTTTTTTTTTTAATTGCTGCAGAAATGTGGAGAACTGAATGTCAGGATAGAAAAAAGAAACGGGGAGAACCAAAACTGACAGATCTTTCCATCCCTACTCAGCACCCTGTTGGGGATGCAAATTGCCTCCTCACTAGTGAACAGACTGATCATTTGATAAGTGGGGAGGGGTCCATTACCCCATCCTCAGCTGATCTGCATGATTAACTGAGGGGGGCTTTGTGTATATACACACATGTGAGAGTGTGGGTGGCTACACCTAACACTAACATGTGACCCTGAGAAGGTTGTGAATTTATTTATGGAAGTATTTATACACCACCCCCACTCATGGGATTTTGGATGAGAAGTTTCCCCAGTCCTACCTGGAGATTATATGCTGATAGAAGTAAATACATCTTTGCATACTGAGTGATGCAAAAGTCATCCTGTTTGTATTTAAAGGGACTGTTCATCCCCAAATGCAGGGTCCCTAACCTATTAACACAATACACACAAAATATACGGGGTTAATTATGTATGACAACTTGTAACATTCAATTAATTCCTTCCGGAATTCTGATAATTGTCTTTGAAGCTCTTCCCATCTGGTTAAAAGACAATGTCAAAACATCCTAACACCGACAGGGACTGTTAGCTAAGACTGTGCTGGTGGAGTTATATTTCTAATCTCCATTCCCATTCCCGTCTGTCAGATTCGGATTAGCAAAAGATGTCTCATTAGTGCTGCAAAGTAATAAAATAATATTCTTGAAATGAAATTAAATTGGTAGATTATCATACACCAACCTATGATACACCTGTAATCCACCCTGTAATATTTGTGAGGTAGCTAAGCACAACTTGTTTGTTGTGCTTCTGACGTGTCATTGGAAATGGGCCCAGAGACCACAAAAAGAGAACAGCTCTTGGAAAGAAAATGGAGTATTTTCTTTTCAGTTCCCTCTTTTGCTGCCCTTACTGCAAAATATGTCCATAGTAGCTTTGCAAACTATACTACAGAATGCACATGGAGTCAGTACCCCTGGGAAGGACAAGACTTGATGATATGTTATTGCTCTCAATGGGAATTGTACAGGGGAAAAGCCCCCCCCCCCGTATTCACTCCCAACACACCAAGGATCCAATGTTCCTTTGCAATTGCCTTCATTTGTAATGCAGGGCTGGCTGGCTTGCTTTCACGGGCACCCAATCTCCAGTAAATTGCACCAACATTTTAGGTACAGCTTCTCCTTGGTTCTGTGATTAATCCAGGGGTTCTTCTTCTTTTACTCCTGCTGCTACAAAGGTGATTTTGTTTTTTAAAATGTATTTATGACTTTTTGTCTGAAATGACTCTGTTAGCCTTGATAGCCCCAATTGCCTCACCTCAAACAGCAATGCCTACTCAGGCCTGTAGCCAGGCAGGGAAGGGCAAGTGGAAGCATACACACCACCGAGCTGTACTTCACCACCCTCCACGATTTTTTGGGGAAAACGTCTTCTTTGTAATTTGTGACATGCCAGCAAATGACAGCCTCAGTTAAAAGAATGATAGCATGTTTTAATAAGGCACAGAACAAAAGCCTAATCTGTAAGAGCTCCCTCCCCCAAAAAAGTCTGCTCACTCATGACTTTCCCTGGCTGACGGTGGATTGTTCATGATCACAATCACCCTACAATTACTTAAGTGATCCTGAAAAGCAGGCTTTTTGATGCGTGAAGAGTTAAATATTAGAACTTTGTATTATGAACTAGAGTTAGTTTCCATCCCTTGGACTTTCCTTTGCTCTGCTTTTCAGTTTCAGTTTTGCTGTCTACCCTGCCAGCAATAAAGAAGCATGCTTGTTTGCCTGCAGTAAGAAAAAAGCTTGTTTATTCTACAGTTATTATAATGAGTAGAGCAGGACTGGGTGCTTATTGCTAAAGGGTGAAATAAAGAGATAACTTAAAATGATCTGGAAAAAATGGCTATCCCAAAGGATGAAAACAGCCCTAGAGGAATATAAATATTGCTGTGTACACTACAGTTAACTAGCTGGCTGGCTGGACACCTAAGCTGTAACTCAGCACCTAATTTCTCCCCCCCCCCAAAAAAAATCTGGGGTTGTTATATCACATGTGTTGATAAGCCTCAATCATGTGGCATGCTTTGTGTGATTTTCACTCTGGATTTTGGATATTTGTATCCATTCTTTGATGGTGGATGAGAATATATCACTGTAAAGTTCTTACTTTAGACAAGCTTGCATCCTGTGTGTCCAGTGAATGCCTCAGTCAGAACATTCATATCCATCTATTGAAAGTAGTGGTAGTAATGGGATGCAACAGATCTAAAGGACAGAATGAGACCCAGATAGAATAGAATTGGTTATCAGTTTGACTGCACTGGTGTGCACTGGGTGTTGCTTATCTTCCCTGGTTAATTGATCTTGTGGTGCCAGTAAAAGACACATCCAGATCCCACCGTCCCAAAGCACCTGTCCATTCCTGGTTTGCACAGTCATATTCATCAGCTGTGTGCCAACTCAGGTACAAAACTGAGACATTTGTCACAGGAGTATGATAGCACATCCTTTAGAGGGGAAGGGCTGTGGATCAGTGACAGAGCAACTGTTCTGCATGCAGAAAATTCAATCCTGGTCAACTCCAGATAGGGCTGGGAAGGACTCTGGATTGAAATCCTGTCAGTGTAGACTAGGGATGGAGCAATCTGTCAATTTCAATTCTCTCAATTTCTAATTTTTCCAGTCTTAAATTCAGTTCTGTGGCAATTTGCTTTTTATTAAAAAGAAAAAAACCCTGAAAATTCTTCAGAATTTTAGAGCACATTACTCCCAATAAAGTTTTGACTAACACATTTTGTAAGCTATTTCTCCTGATATGATGCCTGTTTGTATGTTATTTTCAGGAATATATTCATGTTTATGCGCACTTCCCCCTAAGCTATGCATTTTTGTAAACATTGCTGGGATGGAGAACTGCATTCCAAAATTTGGATCAGTGCGAATCTTTTTTTTTTTTTTTTTCAATAATTTTTATTCAAATCTTCACAAAACATACAAGACGAAATCATAAAACATTCAAAGACAAAAAACAAAATCAAAAATAGTCAAACAAAAAAAAAAATAAAAATAAAAAATAAAAATAAAAAATAAAGAGTAAAATATTGACTTCCCATTTGTCAAAGATCAGATCAGTTATAAGTCTATAATATATAACAATCCTGTCTCTTAAGTCATATTATAAAATCACTTTCCTCCAATAGTTATCTTACTTAATCATCTAATCTCATAAACATTACTTTATTCTTTCCACAAAAAGTCAAAGAGAGGTTTCAATTCTTTAAGAAATATATCTATCAATTTTTTTTTTCCAGATAAGCATATCGATTAATCCATCTCATTACTAATTATGATAATCTTATTGTCATAACCATAGTCAAAATAAACATTTCAATTAATCCATCACATCAGAATCTGTTAGGTTCAGTAATTTCAGTAGCCATTGTTCTATTATCCCTATTAGTTCCATTTTCCATCTTCCATCTTCAGTAGTCTTGTTAAGTCCAGTAATTTCAGTATCCAATCTTCCATTATCAGTATTCCATAATAATCTTGCTGTCAAAGCCATAGTCATATAGTAAGAGTCTGATGGGAATTACCTCTATCCCAAATATTTTCTTGCCATCCATTCTGAATAGGTTGCTGAAATACTGCTGTAAAATCATATCTCTGTTCTTTTTTTCAAAATACACTGGGTCATCTCTTGAAAGTTTTTCCATTGTCACATGGCTGCAGTTAATTCCATAGATTTTCTCTATATTGGGCTCCATCACGTCATTCCAGTCCAGAAGATTATCCATGCCATTGATAACTTTATCTCTAGAATCTTCATTAATTTCTTCAGAGATAACATTGAGTTCCAAACAATAGATTTTATTTCTAAAGTCCATAGACTCCAAATCTTTTTCCTGTTCCACGTTTGTTCCAATCTCCGGGGTCTCCTCTCTCACAGGGACCCCTGTTCCAGTCTCCAGGGTCTCCTCTCTCACAGGGACCCCTGTTCCAGTCTCCAGGGTCTCCTCTCTCACAAGGACCCCTATGTCTTTAATCTCCTGTGTCTCCAAACAATAGATTTTATTTCTAAAGTCCATAGACTCCAAATCTTTTTCCTGTTCCACGTTTGTTCCAATCTCCGGGGTCTCCTCTCTCACAGGGACCCCTTCCAGGGTCACCTCTCTCACAGGGACCCCTATATCTTTAATCTCCTGCGTCATTTTACTCAATTCAATTTTCAACTCCTTACAACCCTGTCGCAGGTTTTGTTTCGTTATCTCAATCTCATCCATTATTTTCTGAAACATAGTTATTTCCAGATTCTCAGCCACTTTCTTAATTGCCATTTTAAAAGAAAAATATAGGAAAACCACTTCTTATTTCAGCAACAATTGGGTTAATACTCCAAACTTGGTGACATCACAGTATAAACAGAGCAGACAGCCTTATCTCTCCATAGTTAAGTAAACAAAATGCAGTTCCCAGGATCGAAACAATTAATGGCAGTCGTCAGAAAACAGATTCGTCAAAATAAAATAGACCAAAAAGAGAGTAGTCTCAGACAATATAATATTCTTCAAAATAAAAATCTGGAATAGAAATCCCTCTTCTGTGTATATCTTTAGAATGCAAATCCAGGACAGCTTTTTGCAACAAAAACAGAGATAAGCTATTAATTAGTGCGTAGCAGAGAGAAGTTATGGCTCCCCAGTGAGATGTCAAAAACCGATCAATCTGGCAAATCTCTTTTAAACAGCAACAATTTAAGTCAAGTAAAAGAAAAATATAGAAAGAAGGGTGCTTGCCTGTTAGTGCGTTCTCTCTTAGAAGATAAGATGAACGTTCGCTTTATCAGATAGAGCTTGCTGTTGAAAATCCGTCCCACCTTCGTCGGCTGGACCTCGTCCCATAAATTAATGAGATCTGGTCGTCCCAACAAAAATAGGCTTTGAGGTTAATCTCTTCGTTTCTCCCTACCCGGGAGAAATTTAATCAGTCAAAAAAAAAGAAAAAACTGACTGATATATCTGAATAAGCTTCTTTTGAGGCAGGAGCCCGTCTCAAAAGCAGGCACAGGCTAAGTCACCCTTCCCGGAAGTCCTCGGATCAGTGCGAATCTTGAAGGATGGTTGTGTTTTGGCTCTCATATTATCTCAGAAAGTGCAAGTTTGATAGATTCAGCTTTAAATGGAAACTGAATTGAATTTCTTCCCCCATCCCTGGTGTAGACAGTACTAAACTAGATGGACCAATGGTCTGAATTGTTATAACACAGCTTCCTACTTGCCACATACATTTTATTAGGCTTTTCCAAAAAATTACTTCTCACTAAGAACTTCATCATGATATGCTGTTGGATATCACAAGGAAGTGGAAAAGTGTTCAGCTCTTCATTATGTGGTTGAATTTCCGAGTGGGAAGAATCATCCATTTTCATTGTTGGTCACTGGAGGGAGCAAGAACAGGGTGCAATGCCAAAAGGGAGAGTTTATCCTTATAAACTAACCAAATCCATTGATTGAAATATGTTAATGAATATATGTGATTATATAAAGGAGCATTTTAACACAGAGTCAATGAGAAGGACACTTGATACCCTGCTAAGTATCTGCCCCCCCACTGACAGCGGACAATCCCCCTGCAAACTTGGCTTCACAATAAGCAAGATAAATTACTTTCCCCTAAATCTCAAATATTTAAGAAATGTAAGTACGCATATGTGCTGTAGAACGAGTAATGAGTAAAACTAAACATTTGTCTTTATTGTGTACACATTATCAGACAACCGATATGCACCACAGTCTCATTTATACAAATGCTAAGCTAAAATTAAAAACATTAATTTAACTCCAGGTTCAGTTAATTCATTCTCTCTCTTTTTTTAAAAAAAAAAGTATGTTATTCTGTCTTTCTCGGGCTCAGGAAAGCTCACAACATTAATTAAACCATAAAACACAATTACAAAATAACAAGGCAGAAAAGAAAAATACCCAGTATGGATAGTGATACACATTTAAGCAAGAAGATTGGAGAGGGGGGTACAGTATATGGTATTCATGGTTTTTTGATTAAGTTGTGGACATGACAATGGGATCCAGCTTCCCCTCTTCAGGAGAAGAGGCCATGGCACTGGGGGGAGAACAAGAGCAGGGGTCACCAGCCTTTTTAGGCCCAGAGATCAAGAATACCCATTCAGCCCCTGGGCTCAAGAACTATGTGGACAGCGGGATTTGCAGCCATGCCAGGAATAAAAGCTTGGCGTGCTTTGCTGCGTAGCGCACACAACATGTGTGCTTCGTTACTTGGAGGGCAGAACTGGGCCGGGACCTTTTAAGCCTGCTCTGCCCTCTGCTCCAGCCTCTTTTGCCTCTGGGCACACTGCCACCCTCCCTGAGTGCAGTGCAGGCTTCCTGGTTGCCTATAGGGGGCTGAGTAGGTTTTTCACTGCTCGACAGTTTATTTGGTGGCTGGTTTTTCACCTACTCTGCGCTGTGTCTTTAATTTGGTTGATTTGACTTTTAATCCATTTTCTTCTGATTTGGTCCTTGATTTGATTGGCATTTTAGTTCTTTGTAAACAGGTTAATTTGGTCACATTAGGCAGCTATGTACGGGAAGTTTATAGGTTAGGGTATTGGCAAGCACCCTTAGGCACCTTTCATGTGAAAGGTGACACTGAGACTGGCCTTCAGGTTTGTGGGGGCCTGTTGGCTGGGAAGGGATCTCCTTTGGGGCTAACCTGTGCTACCCACTTCGGGTTGTGGGGCACTGGGAGGGGATGAGTCAGGAAGGCCTCTCCACCCACCTTTAGGGTGGGGCCGATGAAAAGGGGATGGGATTTAGGCACACACACACCCCTTTTTATGTGGCAGGGTGGGTCACACCCGAGGAATTGAACATCTAGTTTCCCGCACACATATACTGCACACAGTTGGTTCATTTGAGTAAAGTTTATTAAGTAAGAACATAAGAACATAAGAAGAGCCTGCTGGATCAGGCCAGTGGCCCATCTAGTCCAGCATCCTGTTCTCACAGTGGCCAACCAGGTGCCTGGGGGAAGCCCGCAAGCAGGACCCGAGTGCAAGAACACTCTCCCCTCCTGAGGCTTCCGGCAACTGGTTTTCAGAAGCATGCTGCCTCTGACTAGGGTGGCAGAGCACAGCCATCAAGTTAATAAACTTGCCCCAAGTTTTCACCCAACTTCACCTGTGTCTTGCTCCTTTATTTCATGGTTGTGGTCGCAAAAATGTGTTGCTCAATTACCCTTCTGTTTCATGTGTGTTCGAAGTAGGAATGGGAGAGAAATTCAATTTGCATTTAAAGCTGAATCTGTCAAATTTGCATTTTCCAAAACAATATGAGAACCAAAACACAACCACCCGTCAAAAGAATTTAGCAGTTATCCGAAATTGCAATGCAGTTCTCCAGCCAATGTTTACAAAAATGCATATGTTAGGGGGAAATGTGCATAAAATGAGTATATTAGTGAAGATATACAAAAATGCATTATATTAGGAGATACTACTTGCAAAAATGTGCACTTTAGTCAAAACTGTATACAAAAATGTAGGAGAAATTCACACTAAAATGCTGATGAATTTCCTTTTTGAAAAAACATTGCTGAATAAATGTGGAAAACTGAATTTAAGATTGGAAAAATTACAGCCTGACAGAACCAAAAGTACCAGATCCTTCCATCCCTAGTTGGAAGTATACGTATGCTGATAGGTAATACAAGGCTGTATTTTTTAATTCATCCTTGACCTGTCGCCTTTAATCTGTAGTAAGTCTTCCCAGACGTAATTGTTCTGACTACACAATAACAAACCTTTCACATCTCCTAAACAATGAACAATCTTTGCTTGTGATTTACAGCAGAAATATTGAGTGCAGGGAACATTGCTATCTAGATAGTTAAATGAAACTTCAACATCAAGAATTTATGGCACTAAAGGTAGCGTGCTCATCTTCTAATCTATCTGCCTTATTATTGACCCAAGTCTGATTCGTGTATGAGATGTGAAGATTCACCTTATGGCATACTTCTGAAGCCAGCAAATTTTAGATAAAAAAACAAAAAAGGATTGGTTCTCTGCCGTGGAAAACATATACACATTAAGAGCATTTATCTGATAACATTTGTAGAATTGCAACCCAACACAGAATTGTTAACAAGGTTGTATTTGATGTCTAATGCTACCTAACGCATACACAAAGATCTGAGTTTAGAATAGAGTCTGGGATGCTGGTTTGGATACAGTAACAAACCATGCTACGCATATTAAGTGTGTTATCCTCAAATTTCCATCCTTTCCTGATGTCCCCTCTGATTCCCAGTTTCAGAGCAAAACTTGGTTTGGGGCTTTAGACCCAAACTGAGAAAACTGTGGTTTATTTAAGGCTTGGTTTGCCTCCATACTGGAAACCATAGTCACAATGGGATGTCAGGGAGGGTATCGGAACATGCAGGGTGAGCAGGGGTTGTACAAGCCTGTATGTCATCTGAGTACTGCTGCTAAACCGTGGATGGGCATTACATCTAAATGAAACCTGAACTGTGAATATGCATCTCACATCTGCCATAAACTCATCACATGGTCTGTGGAAGGCCATTGTTGCTGAACTGCAACTTCTTCTCTGCAATGTGGGAATGATAACACTGCACTGGCCTTGCAGGGTTGTTGTAAGGAACACTGGGATGAGCATTTGTTATGACCCATCATGGTGTATGTTCTTCAGAAAACATTCCACATAATCTGTCTAAGACCATATTTACTTCAGTGTGAAGCAGCAAAGTCTCACTATAGAGGAGTTGGCCTATTTTTAGGACCAGGATGATCTTTTTTGCTAGCTTCTCCTAACTTTGGTTTTGTGGGATTAGATTGGACTATGGACAGACTACTTTCTTGATTGGACTGTGGACAGAATTTAAACACATACACCCAATTGCTGCAGGAGAGCAGAATTGATGACATGAAGTTAGCCATTTTTGTTGCATAGGATACCATTTATAGGAAGGTGATTCCATAAAGAAGGTGCCACCACAAAGAAAGCTCTGCTCTTTGCAGTTTCCAGTCTTGGCTGTCCTAGCAATGGTTGTGTCAATGAAACTCAGCTATCACAGGCCCAGGGGCAAAGCAATTATCTCAGCGAGGCATCATCTGGAGATCTAAACAGGCAGGGGGCTAGGAGACAGATGGGGATTTCTAGGAAAGGTAGAACTTGTCTTGAGTTGTGCATCTTGCATTGTACTTCATTTCTAAAAAAATGCCCTTTTATAATGTCTGCTCTAAGAACATAAGAACATAAGAAGAGGCTGCTGGATCAGGCCAGTGGCCCATCTAGTCCAGCATCCTGTTCTCACAGTGGCCAACCAGGTGCCTGGGGGAAGCCCGCAAGCAGGACCCGAGTGAAAGAACACTCTCCCCTCCTGAGGCTTCCGGCAACTGGTTTTCAGCAGCATGCTGCCTCTGACTAGGGTGGCAGAGCACAGCCATCATGGCTAGTAGCCATTGATAGCCCTGTCCTCCATGAATTTGTCTAATCTTCTTTTAAAGCCGTCCAAGCTGGTGGCCATTACTGCATCTTGTGGGAGCAAATGCCATAGTTTAACTATGCGCTGAGTAAAGAAGTACTTCCTTTTGTCTGTCCTGAATCTTCCAACATTCAGCTTCTTTGAATGTCCACGAGTTCTAGTATTATGAGAGAGGGAGAAGAACTTTTCTCTATCCACTTTCTCAATGCCATGCATAATTTTATACACTTCTATCATGTCTGCTCTGACCCGCCTTTTCTCTAAACTAAAAAGCCCCAAATGCTGCAACCTTTCCTCGTAAGGGAGTCGCTCCATCCCCTTGATCATTCTGGTTGCCCTCTTCTGAACCTTTTCCAACTCTATAATATCCTTTTTGAGATGAGGCGACCAGAACTGTACACAGTATTCCAAATGCGGCCGCACCATAGATTTATACAACGGCATTATGATATTGGCTGTTTTATTTTCAATACCTTTCCTAATTATTGCTAGCATGGAATTTGCCTTTTTCACAGCTGCCGCACACTGGGTCGACATTTTCATCGTGCTGTCCACTACAGCCCCGAGGTCTCTCTCCTGGTCGGTCACCGCCAGTTCAGACCCCATGAGCGTATATGTGAAATTAAGATTTTTTGCTCCAATATGCATAATTTTACACTTGTTTATATTGAATTGCATTTGCCATTTTTCCGCCCATTCACTCAGTTTGGAGAGGTCTTTTTGGAGCTCTTCGCAATCCCTTTTTGTTTTAACAACTCTGAACAATTTAGTGTCGTCAGCAAACTTGGCCACTTCACTGCTCACTCCTAATTCTAGGTCATTAATGAACAAGTTGAAAAGTACAGGTCCCAATACCGATCCTTGAGGGACTCCACTTTCTACAGCCCTCCATTGGGAGAACTGTCCGTTTATTCCTACTCTCTGCTTTCTGCTTCTTAACCAATTCCTTATCCACAAGAGGACCTCTCCTCTTATTCCATGACTGCTAAGCTTCCTCAGAAGCCTTTGGTGAGGTACCTTGTCAAACGCTTTTTGAAAGTCTAAGTACACTATGTCCACTGGATCATCTCTATCTATATGCTTGTTGACACTCTCAAAGAATTCTAATAGGTTACTGAGACAGGACTTTCCCTTGCAGAAGCCATGCTGGCTCTGCTTCAGCAAAGCTTGTTCTTCTATGTGCTTAGTTAATCTAGCTTTAATAATACTTTCTACCAGTTTTCCAGGGACAGAAGTTATGCTAACTGGCCTGTAATTTCCAGGATCCCCTCTGGATCCCTTTTTGAAGATTGGCGTTACATTTGCCACTTTCCAGTCTTTAGGCATGGAGGAGGACCCGAGGGACAAGTTACATATTTTAGTTAGCAGATCAGCAATTTCACATTTGAGTTCTTTGAGAACTCTCGGGTGGATGCCATCCGGGCCTGGTGATTTGTCAGTTTTTATATTGTCCATTAAGCCTAGAACTTCCTCTCTCGTTACCACTATTTGTCTCAGTTCCTCAGAATCCCTTCCTGCAAATGTTAGTTCAGGTTCAGGGATCTGCCCTATATCTTCCACTGTGAAGACAGATGCAAAGAATTCATTTAGCTTCTCTGCAATCTCCTTATCGTTCTTTAGTACACCTTTGACTCCCTTATCATCCAAGGGTCCAATTGTCTCCCTAGATGGTCTCCTGCTTTGAATGTATTTATAGAATTTTTTGTTGTTGGTTTTTATGTTCTTAGCAATGTGCTCCTCAAATTCTTTTTTAGCATCCCTTATTGTCTTCTTGCATTTCTTTTGTCAGAGTTTGTGTTCTTTTTTATTTTCTTCATTCGGACAAGACTTCCATTTTCTGAAGGAAGACTTTTTGCCTCTAAGAGCTTCCTTGACTTTGCTCGTTAACCATGCTGGCATCTTCTTGGCCCTGGTGGTACCTTTTCTGATCTGCGGTATGCACTCCAGTTGAGCTTCTAATATAGTGTTTTTAAACAACTTCCAAGCATTTTCAAGTGATGTGACCCTCTGGACTTTGTTTTTCAGCTTTCTTTTTACCAATCCCCTCATTTTTGTGAAATTTCCTCTTTTGAAGTCAAATGTGACCGTGTTGGATTTTCTTGGCAATTGGCCAGTTACATGTATGTTTAATTTAATAGCACTGTGGTCACTGCTCCCAATCGGTTCAACAACACTTACATCTCGCACCAGGTCCCGGTCCCCACTGAGGATTAAGTCCAGGGTTGCCGTCCCTCTGGTCGGTTCCATGACCAACTGATCTAGGGAATAGTCATTTAGAATATCGAGAAACTTTGCTTCTTTGTCATGACTGGAACACATATGCAGCCAGTCTATGTCCGGGTAGTTGAAGTCACCCATTACTACCACATTTCCTATTCTTCTATTCTATTTCTGATTCTTCATGCCCTTAAATCTGTTTCCTATTTTTACAATATTTTATTACATTTATACCCAACCTTTCTTCTTCCATGCCTCAACTCAAAGGTGGCAGTCACAGGATTCCAAGACAGTGTCTGGTCCAGGCACTAGGGATGGAAAGAAGTGTCAATTTTGATTCTCTTATTCTCTCGTTTTTCCAGTCTTAAATTCAGTTCTCTGCATTTCTGTGGCCATTTGTGTTGTTGTTTTAAAAACTCCTCATGAAAATTCTTCAGCATTTTAGTGATAATTTTTCCTAATACACATTTTTGTATGCCATTTTGAGTAATGTACACATTGTTACAACCCATTTCCCTAATATAATGAATTTATGTACATTATTTTCACTAATATATTCATTTTGCCCTAATGTATGCATTTTTGTAAGCATTGTCTGGTTGGAAGAACCATCACAAAATTTGAAGTGCAAATTTCGACGGATGACTGTATTTCGGTCCTCATGTTGTTTTAGATGTGCAAATTTGATAGATTCACCTTTAAATGTGAACTAAACCAAATTTCTTCCCCATCTGTATCAGGTACTAACCAGACCCAGTACTGTTTAACTCCAGAAAGGTTTCCTCATTGTGTGTCTTGAAGATCATGCCCTGAGGAAAGTTAGGTATGTCCATGAAAGAACAAAAAATGTAACTCAGCCCCAAGATAAGCCTCCATATATGAAGACTGGGTGTTGCCAATATAACACCAAAGGGGAGGTCTAGGGGAATAAACATACTGAAGAACAAGACTTGCAGAAGGCATAGAGAAGAAGAAGACTTGGTGAGGAAGAACCAAGAGTAGTTTCTGCAAAGGTCTCACTCCTTATACACCTATAGTCAATCACTTATTGGGAGGTCCACTGTACACAATAGAGGAATCAGGCCTTTGGTGTTGTGGCACCTATCCTTCCTTTTGGAATTCCCTCCCATTAAATATTAGACAGGTGCTGGCTCTATTGTCTTTTCAGTGCCTGCTGAAGACTTTCTTCTTCCAATAAGCCTTTTAAGTAGATACTTTATCCTAGTCTGCATCTGTATCAGAACTGTGTCATAAGAAGCTTTTAAGATAAGATTTTTTAATCATTTTAGCACTTCTTGTTTGCTGCCCAGGGAGAAAGGATGGGATATACATTTTAATCATCATCATCATCATCCAAGTTTCACTAAACTTTCTGAGTTCTTTGAGAATGTCAGTTAGCATCTGGCAAGGGGTGCTCCAGTAGACACTGTGTACTTGCCCGGTTGCTGAATCTCACAGAATCATAGAGTTGGAAGGGGCCTTGTAGGCCATCGAGTCCAACCCCCTGCTCACAGCAGGAAATCCACAGCTAGAGCATCTCCCGCAGATAGCTGTCCAACCTGTGCTTGAAGACATCCAGCGAAGGGGATCCCACCACCTCCCTAGGCAGTCGGTTCCATTGCTAAACTGCCCTTACTGTCAAGAAGTTCCTTCTAATGTCCAATCTGAATCTACGCTCCTGCAACTTAAAACCATTAGACCTAGTCCTACCCTCTGGGGCAGCAGAGAACAAATCTGTACCCTCCTCTATGTGACAGCCCTTCAGGTACGTAAAGAGTGCAATGTCACCCCTCAGCCTTCTCTTCACCAGACTGAACATGCCAAGTTCCTTCAACCTTTGCTCATAAGACTTGTTCTCCATACCGGCTATCATCCTCGTCGCCCTCTTCTGAACCCGCTCTAACTTGTCTATATCTTTCTTAAAATGAGGTGCCCAGAACTGAACGCAGTATTCCAGATGAGGCCTGACTAATGCAGAATATAGTGGGACTATTACTTCCCTCGACCTGGAAACTATAGCTCTGTTTATGCATCCCAAAACCACGTTTGCCTTTTTTGCCGCAGCATCACACTGCTGGGTCATGTTCAACTTGCGATCCACTACAATTCCAAGGTCCTTCTCACACGCACTACTGCTAAGCCGGGTATTTCCCATCCTGTACCCATGCATTTTGTTTTTGTGGCCTAAATGCAGAATCCTGCATTTGTCTTTATTGAATTTCATTTTATTAATTTCAGCCCAATTTTCTAGTCTATCCAGGTCCCTTTGGATTTTATTCCTGTCTTCCATTGTGTTAGCTATCCCTCACAGTTTCGTATCATCCGCAAACTTCATAAGGCTTCCCTCCACCCCATCATCTAAGTCATTGATAAAAATATTGAAGAGTATCGGCCCCAGGACAGAACCCTGTGGCACTCCACTCGAAACCTCCTTCCAGTCCAAAGCAGAGCCACCGATGACCTCTCTTTGAGTACGGTATTCCAACCAGTTGTGAATCCACCTGACAGTATTTCCATGTAGTCTGCATTTGACGAGTTTGCTAATCAAAAGGTCGTGGGGGACTTTGTCAAACGCTTTGCTGAACTCTAGATAGATGACATCTACAGCATTTCCACCATCTACTAGGCTAGTGACCCGATCAAAAAAAGAGATGAGATTAGTTTGACAGGATTTTTTCTTGACAAACCCATGCTGGCTCCTACTAATCACAGCATTGTCATCTAGATAGTTGCCAATGGACTCTTTTATTATCCGTTCTAATATCTTTCCCGGTATTGAAGTCAGACTGACCGGCCTGTAATTCCCTGATCTTCTTTCTTACCCTTTTTAAAGAGCGGGACGACGTTTGCCCGTCTCCAATCCACCGGCACCTCTCCCGTTCTCCAGGATTTCTCAAAGATGATGGCAAGAGGTTCTGAGAGTACATCCGCAAGTTCCTTCAATACTCTGGGATGCAGTTCATCAGGCCCTGGAGATTTGAACTCATTTAGGTTAACTAGGTATTTCCTGACTATCTCCTTATCAATCTCGAACTGCAATCCCGACCCCTTCCTGAGATTGCTACCGATGCAAGGTTGCACACTGTTCCCTTTTTGGGAGAAAACGGAGGCAAAATAGGTGTTGAGCAGTTCTGCCTTTTCCTTGTTATCTGTCAACATTTTGCCATCCTCATTGAGCAGCAGTCCCACCATTTCCTTGGTCTTTCTCTTGCTTCGAACATATCTGAAAACCCCCTGTTTGTTGTTCCTCGCTTCCCTTGACAGCCTCAGTGCATTCTGGGTTTTAGCTTTCCTCACAAATAATCCTCTTTTCCAGAGAGCTGGAAAAGGTGCAAAAAAGGGACTCCTTTATGAGGAAGCATATGAAGGTTTTTTGGTTGAGAAAAACCAAACCAATGACAGAGATGTATAAAATTATGCATGGTGTGGAGAATGTGGATAGGGCTCCCTCACTCATAATTCTAGAACCTGGGGCCATCCAAAAAACACTGAACATTGAGAGAAACAGGACAGACAAAAGCAAATACTTCTTGGACTTCCGGGAAGGGTGACTTCGCTTGTGCCTGCTTTTTGAGACAAGCTCTCATCTCAGAAGAAGCTTTTTCAGTTTTAAAATCAGTCAGAACGTTCTTTTTGACTGGTAAAGATTTTCTCCCGGGCAGGGAGAAACGTAGAGATTAACCACAAAAGCCTGTTTTTGTTGGGAGGACTGGATTTCATTAATTTATGAGAGAAGGTTCAGCCAGCAAATGCCGGACGGACTTCCAACAAGCTCTAACTGATTAAGCGACACGTTTATCTTTTCTTCAAAGAAAAACGGACTTTAACAGGCAAGCATCCTTCTTTCTATTTTTTTTTCACTTGGTTTAAATTGTTGCAGCAAAAAGAGATTTGTCAATGAATCAGCTATAAAGAATTTCTGGGTGAGTTATAACTCTTCTTTTTTATTCACGAAATTAAGGAGGAAAGAAATTGAAAAAGCTTATCTTTGTTTTTATTGCAAAAAGCTGGCCTGGAAGTGCATTCTAAAGATACAAACGGAAGAGGGATTTCTATTTCGAGGAGGGAAAAAAATAAATAAATTTGATTTATGAACTTTGGAGTATTATATGTCCAGGACTATTTTCTTTTTGGTCTATGTCATTTTGACGAATCTACTTGTTCACGACGCCACTAACTGTTTTGAAGCTGGGAACTAAATTTGTTTTGTATTCCTGAACAAATAAGAGATAAGGCAGGCTGTACTGTCTACACTGTGATGTCATCAAGCCTGGAATATTGTGGCTGAAATAATTTTTGTTTTCGTGGTTTTAAGAATGGCAATCAGGAAAGTGGCTGAGACCATGGAAGAAATTATGTTTCAGAAAATAATGGATGAGATTGAGATAACGAAACAAACCTTGAGACAGGGTAGACAGGAGATGAAAATTGAATTAGGCAAAATGACGCAGGAGCTTAAAGAAATAGGGGATCTTGTGAGAGAGGAGATTGATGAGATTAGAGATGAGAAAAGAAAAATTAAAGGGAAGATACAAGCTCTGGAGATTGGAACAAATGTGGAATTGGAAAAAGATCTGGAGTTTATGGATATTAGAAACAAAGTTTACTGTTTGGAATTCAACGTTGTCTCTGAAGAAATTAATGAAGATATTAGAGATAAAGTTATCAATGTCTTGGATAATTTTCTGGACTGGAATGATGTGATGGAGCTTGACATAGAAAAAATCTATGGAATTAACTACAGATATGTGACAATGGAAAAATTCTCAAGAGATGAGCCAGTGCATTTTGTAAAAAAGAAGAACAGAGATATGACTTTACAACAATGTTTCAGCAACATATTCAGAATTGATGGCAAGGAAATATTTGTGATAAAGGAAATTCCCATCAGACTCTTATTATATGACTATGGCTATGACAGCAAGATTAATATGGGATACTGATAATGGAAGAATGGATACTGAAATTACTGGACTGAACAGGACTACTGAAGATGGAAGATGGAATTAATATTGATAATGGAAGAATGGCTATTGAAATTATTGGACCTAACAGATTTGAACGGGATGGATTAATCGACATATTTATTTGGAGAAAAATTGAAAGATATATCTCTCAAGGAATTGAAACCTCTCTTTGACTTTTTGTGGAAAGAATAAAGTAATGTTTATGAGATTTGATGATTAATTAAGATAACTACTGGAGGAAAGTGATTTTATAATATAATTTAAGAGACAGGATTGTTATATATTGTAGACCTATAACTGATCTGCGACAAATCGGAAGTCAACATTTTATTTTATTGTTTAATTATTTTTGTTTTGTTTTGTTTTTTGTCTTTGAAAATTTGAATAAAAATTAATGATAAAAAAGCAAATACTTCTTCACACAGTGCATAGTTAAACTATGACATTTGCTAACATGAGATTTGATGATGCCATCAATTTGCCAGCTTTAAAGGGAAATTAGATAATCCTATCAATGTCTACTAGTTATAATGTGTGTATATTGTAAGATGTACTCTTTGCACAAATGATGTTGAGCAAAACACTTTATTTAGAGCAAACTCAAGCAAACATTAAGCAAGAGAAAAGCCTACCAGAAATCTGTGTCCTCAGCTGTCTCAGAGCCTGATCTCCAGAGCCTTGTGTAAGACCTGAACTAGAGCGGCTCCAGATCCTAATGAACTAGAACACATTAAATGAGGACTGGATTCCCTGGGCTGATGGGAGTTGTAGTTCAAAAAAGTAATTTTTCCAAGCTCTGGGATTCCATTCCATTACATAAACTGCTTTCAGGATGGGACTTCACTATTACTGTGAATACCAGATATTGAGAAAACGCAGGAGGGGAATGTTGCACTCGTTTCTTGTTGCACACTGTTGAGGAGAAGCTGCTGAGCTAATAGGCCTTTTCTCTGATTCAGCAGGTTTCTCCTTAAGTTCTTAAATTCTTGAAATGGGCAGACAACTTGTTAATTCCATAGAAGGTATATGAGGTCAAAAGAACCCAGGTGTGCTTAGTGTTTGGTTGCTTATTTGTATTTTAAAACTGCTTCAACACTGTTTCTGTGAGCTGCTATAACTCTATGTTTAGTTGCCACTGACATGAAAGCAGTCTAAACATTCAACATTGATTAGCATCTTAATTAGGCTTTGGTGCTTTGCTTGTTTGTTTGTTGTAAGTAGCAATAAGTCACTAGGTACCATGCAGATGTGAAGACTTCTGATTGCCTGGCAGTAACTGCATTTACAGATGTCATAGGAGTTGACCGTGAATGTATTCTTAAAGGAATTTTGCTCCTAAATACTACACAGGTTGCATTTTATCTGCAACATCCTTTAACAAAAGCAACAACCTTGACTGCATAATTGTTAAGAATGCGTTATTCACCTAATTTTGCACTGATTTCAATTTAAAGTGCAGTTAAGATTTTGAGGGCCACTCTCTAGTCCCCAGCCATTTTGATTAAATGAACTCTAACATTCTGCACTGCTTTAAAAGTTTTGTCTTTACTGTTTGTTTTGCTTCTGTGTTTCTTTAAATGTAAAAAGTATCCACAACAGATCAGGCTGTAAAATGTTAAAAGAACATGTTCAAAAGTGGCAATGAGGAAATATGAGGAATTGGGGTGAAAAACATTTACAATGCTTTGGGATAAAATCCTCACTTAATAGTGAGTTCTGTGGAAATCAAACATCTTGTTGAATGCACCCTAACCAGTATTATGAGAAACTTATTTTGTGGCCTTCTCAAGAAATGCTACTTATGTTGTCACAACTCATTTATTTTCCCCTTGAAATTCCTGAGATTTCCCACCCAAAATAGCAACTCCCAAATTCTCCTTGAAATGTTCAAGCAGAAAAAAGTGAGCCACTCCCATGAGGGATATTGCTTGATGTGTTGAACCTCTTACATTCCCCTTGAAATTCCTGGGATGTTTTATCCAAGCAGGAGCCACAAAATTGTCCTTGAGATTTTTTTTGCAGCGGGAGGAGTGGATGTTTTGGTGTGCTCACCAAAGCCCCTCCCTACTTCACAGGGTTGTTGAGAAGAGCGTTACTCTTTGTAGCTACCAGTCTTGTCTAGCTGCTTTTCAGCTCATATGTTGTTTCCAGGAGTGCCAGTTACGTAGGTTTGAATTAAAGGTGAGCCAAACCAAATTTCTCCCCAATCCTAAATTTCTACTAAAATTTCTACTAAAATGCTATGAACAATAATTAATCGACTCTGTAGGCCCTGTGGTTATACCCTGTGTTCCAATATTTACAATACTTACTCCAGACGGAACTGGTTTTCCCACTATTTTCTTTACAAATGCTTAATAAAATTATAATAATTTGTTAGCCCTCGTCCCATCGGTAGGGCACCATGGGTCTCTGTGGACTCTAACAGTGGGACTTGAAAACTTTACTTTATGCACCACCAGCGTACAGAATAGGGCTGTTAATGTGCTTTTTGCTGCAGCGCTATCATAGCGTGGTGGCTAGATGATAGTATTGCAGCTACTAGCTCAGGTAGAGTTAGCTGGTTTAAGGGGCCAGTAGATTCCACCTGGACCTAACAAAATGCAGACTCTGGCCTGGCTGTTCAGTCTGAACCACGTATCATTCAGACATACACAGAGGTCACATCCATACTCTACAATTAAAGCACATGGCTTTCCCCAAGGAATTCTGGGAAATGTAGTATATCCCTCACAGAGCTGCAATTGATAACAACTTACAGTTCCCAGGATTCTCTGGGGGAGACTAAGTGCTTTAAATGTATAGTGTGGATATGACCAGAATGTCCCTTGGACAGCCCCTGCTTGCTTGACATTTGCATTTCTCTGGACCACAAAACCTGGTGCCAGCTTTTGACCATATGTTCGTTTTTAAAAAATAATAGCTTTAATTTTAATACGTTTAATAGCTTTGATTTTAATACCTTTAATAATGATTTCAAGGTGGTTTGCAAAAACAAAAGACCCCCCCAAAAAACACAATGATAAACAAATACCAAAAGAAACAGTTTAAAATATTGTATCCCCAAACATGGATCTTCTTCAGTATGTAAGTGCCATTCTACAAGACAATGCATGATTGATTTGCTCTGTCATAAGTCAGTCATCTCTCCCAGATCCACACACGTCAACTGTAATCTGTTTCAGAATAAGCCGAAGTATCTTTGCCATAAATCACGATAGCATTTGCAACAGAAACTGCTTCATTAGGCTTGCCTCCCATAATACTGTTGGATCATTAGATGAAGTGTAGACAGACATTATCTCAGTCCTAATCCTCCAGGAGTAGAGGGCCCCCATGTGTTTGTTCCATAAATGCTTTGCAAATTGGCATTCACATTTTCTGTTCTCAAAGGGTAGGCGTTTTCTGTTTGAGACAGCTGTTTATTTCATAGAATGCAGAGGTCATATTGAGCATGCATAATCTGTAAATGTGTATGCTTTGTAACCAACTCAAATGATTACAGTTCAGGTTAGAGGCCTTCTCAAATTACGTCAATTCTATGGGGTGGCATATATAACCAATAATCCAAATTATTGACCCAATGCTTCTGTCTTGGAGACTCACAACAAGGACAAGATTCCTGGTCCAGGTGAACCCCGGGCAGACAAAAGGGGGTTAAAACCACCTAGCTTTTTTTCTCCTGTCCTTCTCAGCTCAATTTTTAGACACCCCAGCAACCTCAAAGGGGTCCCTTCCTGGCTTCCCCCTGGCCCTTCAATGCTGCCTCCTAGCTAAAATACCACTTCCTTGCTTCTTCTCCACCTTTAGCATAAAGGTCTCCTTCTGTAACAAAGGGTATATGACTCTGTTACCCAGCAACAATGCTAGGATTAACAATATGGGAAGAGTCAACTGCATCAGGCCAACCATGTAAGTCAGCATTCTATACTCACAGTGGCTATTGTTTTGGAAAGTGTGGATTTGATAGGTTCGGCTTTAAATGTTAACTAAATCAGATTTCTCCCCCATCTCTGCCCTGACCTCAGTGTGAATTATTGTCCTTACAGGAGTCCTCCTTTCCAGCTGAGACTCCAAGGTCCAACTTGGGTTATGTGGGCCCTGGTAATTTAGGCTGCTTTCACACTGCACTTTATTCCGTTATTCTGACGCTTTCTTACCTGGTAATTTGTGCATTGTATTTGACCTTTCACACGACATAAAAGCTAGTTCTAGAAACCTAGTGGAATCTAGTGGAAGTTTAGTGCTATTTTTTGTGATAAATAATACTAGAAATAATCAGTTTGCAAGCCTAGGAACCCAGAAGATTGCGGGAGCTTTGCACTAGCTGCAACATTTTTATTGCGACCAGCCAACCATTAAAGAAGATACAACTGTATAAATACATTTATGGTAGCTGCAGCTGCTCACATGACAGGCATCCTGGCATGCAATGCGTTCCCACCCTTTAGGTGTGTGCCATTTTTTTTTTGCCTGACGAAAATTGTACCAGTATTCTGACATAGGCACAGGTAGCAGCATTCCCTTCCTCCTTTTCCCACACACACCTCTGCGTGCAGACACTAACTCAAGCAGTGGATTATGGGGGAACTACAGTGTGCGTGTGTGTAACAAGTGAAGGGCAAAAGCAAAACACTGTTCATTGCAACAGTGTGAAGGACATTTGCATGAAATGCTGGCATATCAGCCGCAAAAGCCAGGGTTCCTTAACACGACAAGTATGGCATGAAGTGTGAAGGGAATGTTAGAAACTGGGACAGAAGCACTACCATTTTAATATGTGAAACTAAACCAATAAGCCCCATATCTGAATGCAGTCCAAATCTCCTAATTTTGAGGAAGTTTCATCCAATTCAAAGAGTTGGCAGGCTATTACACCTAGAGCTTTCCCCTACATCTCACTAGAATTTGGTCACTCACTATATTGATCAACCAGTGTGTATACCGCCTTTCCATGAAAATAAGTGATTTAATCCAGGCTGGGTTACTATAATGCACTCTATTCAGGGCTGCCCTTGAGGTTGGTCTGGAAGCTGCAGCTGGTGCAAAATGCGGTGTGTGGGTGCTCACTGGGGCAGGATATCACCAACCTATTAGCCCGCTGCTGAAAGAATGGCACGGACTGTCAGTTATCTAGTGGGCTAAATTCAATATGCTGAGTTTGGTGTATAAAGCCCTATACAGTTTGGGACCAGGATACCTGAAAGATCATATTACCCCTCATATACCCAGTCAGTCACTGTGCTGTGCATGCAAGGGCCTTATCAGGAGGTCCATTCCACACAACATAGGAAGTAGGCCTTTAGTGAAGTGGCACCTACCCTTTGGAATTCCCTCCCTTAAATAATAGACAAGAACCATCTCTGTTGTCTTTTTTTGGCATCTACTGACCTTCCTCTTTCGACAAGCCTTTTAAGTAGAGACCTTATCCCAGTCTGAATCTGTATTGTAATTGTTTTTAAGATATAAGATGGATGTTTTATGTTTTTAAAGCTGTTTTGTTTTTAATATATATATATTTTAAATATGTTTTTAATGTTTATCACTTGTTTGCCATTCTGGACTCCCTTTGGGAGGAAGCGTTTAATAATAAATGCATAAATAATAAAAATACAACCATAGCGATTTACAACAGACTGATAGCAATAGCAAAACAACAACAGAGACAGAGAAAAGGGGGACATCAGGCTGTCAGGAAGGTTCATTAATTGAACAGAATTGAGTTTATGGTTTCCACTGTTGATCTAACAACCATATGTGTAGCTTTCCCCCCATACACAGTAAAGAAAAGTGAGTCCCATATTGCAGGGCAGAATTAAAAGTTGATCATGAGCCTTAAAATGCTGAAGTAGTCTTCCAGCATCTAGTAACCCTGGTTGCTTTTATGAGCAAACCGGTATTGCAAAATCCAAATCCATTATAGTGTTATGCTTCATATTCAGTATCATAACCTTTTAAATAACTGGAGCTTAAAGTCACCCCCATCACATACAGCCTGGGAATAGCTGGGAATAGCATTGCTGTGTATAACTGTGAGGTCCTTCCTTCCTCCTCCCATTTTTGCTAATTAATAGATATTGATGCTAAGAGTGTGTGTGCCTGCTTCACTGGTAGAAATGGTTATGAAAACTGTGAGGCTGCTGGCTGCACTAATAAGGTGATCCCAGCTAGCCACTTGGTCTTGAGGAGGCTTGCTAAAATTCCACCAAAGTTGTGTAGTTACTGCCATGCTAGGTACTGGTCTGTAGATGTCATAGTAAGAGCTGTTTTGTAGCAAAATTAAAATTAAGCATTACCATTTATTGTGTTTGTTTAGCTCTGCTTGAGAGAGAGAGAAAAATACCCTCCTTGGGTAAGGGGAGGAAAGAGCACCCACCTAAACCAGAAACGTTGCTCTTGAGCATTCAACAGAGATGAGACAGGGATAATTTGTTACACCAAAGATGCATGATCTCTGTGCTAAATATGTTTGCCCCCATTTCTTCTTTAAACTGTCCTGCATCCCCACTTGGGATGGAAAGATGTGTCAATTTCAGTTCTCTCTGTTTCTTATTTTTCCAGTCTTAACTTCTGCAGCAATCTGTGATTTTTTTAAAAAAAATCCTCATGAAAATTCTCTAGCGTTTTAAGTGTGAATTTCTCCTAATAAACACATTTTTGGAGGCAGTTTTGACTAACGTACACATTTTTGCAAGCAATTTCTCATCATATACTATATAATGCTATACAATAGGCACTTCTGCAAATATTGTTTGGTTGGTAAACTGCATGGCAATATTCAAATACATGCAAATTTCAAAGGACGGCTGTGTGTCTATTCTCATATTGTTTCAGAAACTGTGGATTTGGCTACAGGTGCAAAATGAATCAAGTTTTTCCCCATTCCTACTTGCCAGGAAACCCCTCAAACCTAGGGGTTGTCTACCCCTAAATTCTGCTCAATGTAGACCCATTAAAATTAATTAACCTAAATTAGTGTTTAGGTTATCACTTCTTATATTGTTTCAGAAAGTGTGAATTTGATAGATTCAGTTTGAAATGTGAACTGGATTGAATTTTTTGCCGGTCCCTAGCATCCATCCAACACACACGTGCACACACCTTACTTACAATACAGTGATTGTGTGTGATTGCATGTGCGTATGTGTATCCCTGGTCACTATGTATGCGAGTACCTGAGAGTAAGCCCCACTGACCTCAAAGGAGCATCATACCTCTGAGTAGAGACATATCAGGCTATGTAGACTTGTATAGGTTTACACTGTTTGTGTGTATGGACACACCCTTTAAAATACAAAACAAATACTCTAACTTTAAAACCATGTGCCACATATTTTATTCCTCAACACAAACCTAGTTGTAGCTAGTTTAGTGGATTTAACTTCCTCCCAGCCTGCCACCCATCAGATAGTATTGCTAAGTCTTAGCTTACCAAAAAAAAAAAAAAAAAACACCCTTAACAAAAACCATGAACAATTGCTCTGGATTTCCTATACTGCCAAGTAAAATAAATAATGGCACATGTGCCTTGCAAGGGCACACACACACACTCATGGAGGAAGAGGAGTCCTGCAGGATCATGTGTGCTTTCTTCTTTTTCCACTGTACTTCAGCAGGCAGGTATTGTGTAAATATAGATGTATCCATGCACAGAGAAATAATGCACAGCACAGGTTCACCTAAACAAGAACTATTCAGGCTGCCCCGTAAATGCTGTGAGTAATGCAGACATGGCCTAAGCGATGGGACATGCTTCCAGCCAGACTCCAGATATTTCACAGCTCTGCAAGTTAGAATTGGTTGTCAAGTGCAAGGCAGGGAGGACTGCACAAGGTGCCCTATTTTGTCATGTGGTAGGTATTTAATGCTTGAAGGGACGTGCAGGAAAATCCACACAAAGGGGGGGGGAACCAAACACAAGTCTGCATCACACAGCTCCAGGGTTGGGGGGGGAGTCTGATGATGGGATGCACAATTCTGTTGCACATTGGATACATAGTGAAGGGTGGATGGGAAGGGGGTTGAGAAGGCTAGCATAAGCAACCTTGGCTTCTTAGGCCTGGCTTTGGTGACCCTTTTATGTTTCTCAGTGTATCCCACCACCCCCCAAAAAACTTCTGCTTTTACTTGTTGTTGCGAGTCTTTCCTGGAGCCGCAGAGGTGCATCCTAGAAACACCTGGTGCGAGCGCTGTGAAGGGAAGCAGACGCGCGGAGGGGAGGGGAGCGGACCGTGCCGTGAGCCCGACAGATGTCTGTGTTGTTCATTGATATTGCCAGCACGTGGGGACCGTTTGCTGGCTCCCCTTACTTCTCTGGTCCTCTCCGGGCGAGCGTGTTGCAGCCGACGATGAAATCTTGGCAGTTAATTGCAGTCGTGGGAGATGCCCTTCAGGTAAGGAGGGAAGAAGCCCTCCCCCGGTTTTTTTTTTTAAACAATCTGAGTAGAGAAGGAGCGGGGGAGAGGAGGAGGAGCGCACGCAGATCATGAAGGCATCACCCCCTTACCAAGCATGCGAAGTACAGAGGCATGGGACTGGCTGTCGGAGATGGCTGGGCATGTAGGTGTGTGGGAAAGGGGGCATGTTTGGAGCGATGGGGAGGGGGAGGACAGAGAAAGAGAGACAGACAGATACGGGCATCTTTGGCCGCTGCCTTCAGCGGCGGCGTGCCAGCATCGATGCGGAGGACGCTTTGTGTGTGTCTGCGTTTGGCTTCTTAGCTATGTGATTAGAATCGCGATTAATGTGGTGGTGGTTGGAGCACATCTCGTGCAAGAAACCGGCGCGGAAGCCATCTCGGGAAGCGTGCCGACGGGCTTTTTCATCGGGGGACGGAGGTACGGGGAGCGCGGGCTGGGAAAGAGCTCTCCCTCAGGCGCGTGCTTCCTTTTTAGCCACGCAGGGGGCTTGCAGGTTGCCAGGGGCGCGCGCGGGGGAAGATGCCTTTCGGCTCCTGATTTCCAGCCCCGTGGAAAGCGATGATGGGAAGGGGGCTGCCTCGATTCTTCCGGCCGAAGTTTGCCGGAACTTTATCACTGGAGAGGATGTTGCCTTTTCTTTCCAGTGGGCTGCGCGTAGAAATCGGCAACTGTTGGTACAACACAGCCCTTGCCTCCTTATATGCAAAACCCTTCGCTTTTTTAATGATGCGTTTGCAGCATTGCTTTCTCGCTTTGGGGAAAAAAAGAAAAAGTTTACAGTGTTGGGTGGTTAGTGATAGGCTTGGCCAGGTTAGCACAAGGGCACTTGCCACCAATAAAAATGTGTTACTTTAAAGGGGAGGGAGAAAGAATCCTGTTCATAATTTGTTGTGACTTTGGTGATCTAAAAGCCTATATTTAAAACACAGCAGAAACCAGTCGCAGCTGTGCCTGTGCTATCCTGGTTCCAAATAATTAAGGAACGGAACTATTTATACCTTGTAGAGTTAATGTGCTATGCTGCATGTTGTTTGAGGCTATTTTGGTTGGCAATTATATATCCTCCCCCTACACGCTCATCAGTGTCCAGCACAGATTTGTTGTCAGGCTGTGTGGTCTCTTAATTGCACTTTTGTAAAGAGACAACAAACCGGGGAGAGGGAGAGCAGTAACATTTTCAATGCCTGCAGTAATTTGATATTACGTAAATCTCCTCACTTGTGTTCGGATGTTATTCCCCCACTTTCCCCGTATTAAATTGTTAATATTTCTTTAAGTACTGAACCTTCTTTCTTCCAAAATTCCTATTTTAAGCATTGTGTAAGATAATGGGATGTTGTTAGCAGAGCAATGAAAAAACTCCATATGCAAAACACATTTTATTTATTTATTTAATTTGGATGCTATGAATTAGCTGTGGCAGTGCAGTTGTTTCCCACAGAGCAAGGAAAACCCCTCCTATTTTTGAAATGAATTGCTGAGAAGTATGACGTGCTTTGGGCAGGGTTTGGGTATATTTACTCCCTTCTGTTAATTTTGGTGCTGTTTACATCACCACAAAAACATGTACTTTGACCAGCACACATTTTGCATTAGCACCAGTTTGTTTGTTTGTTTTCCAAAACATGACATATTCTTCTGTGGATTGACAACTGGATCTTTATTTCCCAAATGTCCGCCCAAGGAGATATTACCTGCTGTTTTGGCTTTCATACCAAACTGAAACCTGTAGAAAGTTCTATGATTATCTAAACACACCCTTCAGCCTCTGCATCCAGCTTTTGAGTCATTGATGCCTCTGTCTATAAATAAGAATTGTGTTAGTCAATTATTTACTGATCAAAATTTTATAGGTTGGTCATGGTCCTCTGTTGCATACTTACTTGGGCAATTAAGACTATCTATTCTTGACATTTCTATCCATGCTGTGTCAAAAACAAGGTGAGGTTTGATAGGTTACATTTCTGTCACTGATAGTGGTGGTGCTGTTATCAATAATAGTAAATGAGTGCTGAATCTTTTTGTCTTTGATTCTGGTTTTGTTCATAGATATTAGGTACCATAGCTTGAATGAGGCATGCAAAATACCACTATTAATTGTTTCTCATCACTTTCCAGAAGTTTATTTCAGAAAAAGTGATGTACAACACAACCCTATACATGCTTACTCTGAAATGAATCCCACTCAGTGCAATGGGGTGGATTCCTAGGTAAGTGGGTATGGCGGGGGCTCTCAAACTGTGATCTACAAACTTCATTCAGCTGGTCTGTGGCACATCTACATTAAATATCCATATGGATTTTTAATTGCATTTTCATTGCTCCTTTTCTTATCTTGTAGTTTATTGCATTTGAATTCTACGCAATGCAAACTGTAATAAAATAAAATATAATAAATAAATGAAGCAATAAAAATGCAATTTATATAATCATACCACACCTAGCGCAGCACATTGTAATTGCTACATCAGGCAGAAAAATCACTAAGTGGTCCTCAAAGAGGATCAGCAATTTTTGAGTGCTCCATGGTGGGAAAAGTCTGGGAACCACTGGTGCATAGCATTGCCTCCATGTTGTGATAATATAGGTTAGATAGTTGAGACTGATAGTGGGCTGTGGTTGGGAGGAGAGACATGGATTCAGATCTTTGTTAGCCATGAAGCTGAATAGCGTAGGCCAATGACTGTCTCTCTGCCTACCCTACTCCACAGGGTAACTGTGATATGACTTCCTTATAGAAAGGGTGGGAATATAAATGCAATACATAAAGTTCTTCTCAAATGTCTTGAAGCAGTAAAGTCACAATGCTTACAAGCAACCTCCTCTTGCAGTACTTTATACCATCTTCCCAAAACCCCATATTTATTATCGCACAGAAACAAATATTCAGCCTGTGCAATATAAAATAATGATTTGTTTTTTAAAAGCCGCATTCATTCATGATTTCAGGGTTTGGCTGTTTGCATTATGACAAAATAGTGCATATTAACAATATTTTGATGATGGTGGTAAAATAATAAGCTACACCATCAATTGTGGACTCCTGGAGTCCATGAACTTTTGAGATCTTAGCCTTGGCTGACCAAACATGCTGCGTGATAGAAGCAGCAGAAGGTGTGAAACCATTCTGTCATCAAGAAGAGCCCCCCAATGAGCTCTTCCTGACCACAAGGTTGCAATGAATTATCATCACTGTGAAGATTACTGAAAAGGAATGGGGCGTTTTGGCTGGGGAAGTCCTTAATGAGCTGTGCTTATGGGGAGTGTTAATTTATGTATGAAGGAGCTTTAGAATCCTATCTCAGGTTCTGCCCTCCCTCCTTCCTCATGAAGGTTTATTTTATTTTATGGAGAGGTGCACTTTCAATTTGTCTTCAACTTTATTGTACTATTTCCTTGAAATGTACCATTTATCTTATTGGGGGACAACAGTCTTGATAATTAAATGAATACATCTAAGAACATTGAGGAGCATCGTAGTTTAACCCAGGAGAGTGAACTTCCATGTGAATGTCTTCTCTAGAACAGTAATATTACTTCTTCTTCTCTGAAAGTGTGTCCATTAATGCATATCTCCTGCATAAGAAAATACAGCATTTTAAAATGGAGCAGCAATGAGACAGTCTAATCTTTTAAGGGAAGGGTGGATCAGAGTGATTTATCTAAAGCCTGGATATGGGCGGTATAGATGAGTTAGGACTAAAGTTTGGTTAAATAGGTCAGGAACAAGCACTCAGATGAGTCAGTTTAGGGACTTTAGGATTTGAGTTGACCTTTGTGGAATAAGCAGTGGTGGTTGGTGGCTCCATATCAGCAGGGCAGTGGAAATTGCTCTGGACTTTAGTCTGAACTTTGAAGGAACTGTCCAAGGTTCTGAAACCTTAGGTTTGAAAGTTCAGACTAAACCCCAGAGCGAATTCCACTGCCCTGCTGACATGGAGCTGGCGCCACTAGGCATAACTGGGGCCAGGTGTAAAGACAAAGGAAATGAAAGAGAGCCAGATGTGGATGAGGGACTCTACACCAAAACTCTTCTTCTTCTTCTGGGACTTCTGGGAGTCTGGTATCATGGAAGCTATGTGGGAAGGTATTTCTGGCATTTTCCTAGTTTCTTAAGAAGTAGATTCTTATTTTTTAAATGATTTGAGTTGACTTTATTTCAGCCTGAAGTTTTAGGATGGAAAATATGTTTTTAAACAATCAGCTGCTTAAAATAGCGATGTTACAAATATTTACAGTAAGATTTGCCCACAGCGTCATGTCTTGCCTCACAGTTGAGCATTATTGTAGAAAGGACCACACACTTTTAAAATATACTACTGGCAGAATTATGAATTGTTACTGTTATTGTTTCTATGTTCCAAGCTGAGGTTGTTAAGTCCATAAAGGGAAGCTCTATTCCCATGGAAAAGAGTTTTTGTGACTTAGTAATTAGTTTGTCGGAGTCATGATTTTCAAACAACACAGATTTGAATAAAGGGAATGGATGCTGGGAGAACATGTGTAAAGAACATGTTTAACTTCAACTTAATAGGTATGAATTAGCAATTAATACCAATTTAACTTGAAGGAAAGCCTGAATTGGCTGAAGATTCAATATCCTTGATAAAGTTTCATTTTCAGCTTCCCAGTGAGAGAAATGATCAGGCTGTCCTGTCTGGTTTAAAAAGCGGACTTCAAAAAGTAAAACTGGAAGCACACCCTTTTTTGGGTGGGTGGGGGAGGATGAGCTTAACTTCAGTAGCAATTTTAATAGAATTATGTCGGTTTACCTTCAGGGCTACAAAAGGCCTTGTTCCTTTTGAGGAAGTAAGTGGGAAGGAAGAATTGCTCACTTATTAAAATGGTACTGTTCTATCCGAGTTTAAAGAAATACTTAAACTACTTCAGAGTTAGTTTTTGGATAAGATACATGACAGTGTTGTTTTTACTATGTCTTCAAAGTGCAGACTGTCCTTTTATTTTCCAATTAACTACTAATTTCATGCCCACAAATTTACTTCGAAATAGAAACACTTCTTGATGGTTAGAAGTAGGGAATAGACTTTGTTTCTGTGTAAAGGAGGAGGATAAACTGTCACTTTCTATAGCTAATTTCGCATGCAGTAGTATAAGAAGCTTACTTTGTGAAAGTGCTTAAGAGAGAGAGAGAAACTGCTTGACTCAGCTCTTAAAATCTAGTTTTAATACATCAGAACTAGGTTATGAATTCAAGCAATTACGGATAACAAAAGGCTTGGTTTTATTTCCTGAACTTAATATGCTTCCTCTCTTCACCCCAGCTCCATTTTTTTAACGGCAAAATGTTTTTTGGGGGGTTGGGAAGGCGTGTGTGTGTGTGGGTGGAGGGAGGTGCTTGGAATTTTTTATTTTCTGCATTGCCTTTGCAGTTTCTATTAAAGTGCCTCAAGTTTAGGAAACAGGGAGAAATACTTAGCATCAATGCACCTACTATTTGTTCATGTTGATTATTGTTATATTTTCAAGGTTTGCTTGTTGTAAACAAGAGGGGGACCCCTCCATATTCTTCCTCATTATAAATATTAGCATTTTTTGTTAAAGCTATGCTAGTTAAGAAGCAATATGCTCACAGAGATGATATTAAACTTGAAGCTTATATCCCCTATAATTGGCACCCAATTCCCAAACAGGTTTGCCTAGAAATAGGCCCTGCTGATTTCAAAGGAACTTCCGAGTCAAGTACCCATTAATAGCACAACCGATAAATACTCTGAAAATTGAATTTTGTGCTCCTCTTTTTTGCACTTGCTTTCCTCTTGGACACTGGGTGCAGGTTGCCCTGTGCCCTGATATGGCAAATAAGCAAGATCCTTCTTGTTTTGAAGAGTTAGTCCTTCCAAATAGACACATGCTACTTCAAGTGACAATATGCATGTTAGAAATGTGACGACTATCATCATTCTCATGTTAAATGCTGGCTATCCCAGCTGATTGGCAAAAGTCTAAAATAGGTATGTGTTTCCTTTTTAGGGACATAAAATATTACAAATATAGGTCATTGGTATTTTCTCTGAATTTTCAGGCCTTCACTATCTGGGATTGTCAGTATCCATATGTGAATTGACCACAATCTCTACATTATGACTGTTAAAAGAGTAACACATGCATATTGCTTCCTGGTTTTATGCGTTCCTTGCCTTCTTAAGTATATAATTTATGAATTATATGATGGCACTATTTGTTACAAAGATTAGAAACAGGAGGGATACAAGGTTACATGCCCCCTTTTAAATAAAATAAAATAAAAGCTCCTGCCTTAAACCTATAACTTTGCTGTTCTGTAACAAACACATGCTCAAGTTACATAAACTGAAATGTTGCAGAATTTCAGAGAAGGTGGACTCTCAACACTCTGACAGCTTTGTGCCTTGAGCTGCTATGATGTTCCTAGACATTGTGCATATTTATACTGGCTCAACCTGCCAGTGTTGGATGCTTCACCAGTAGAAATGCAATCTAATATAAATCTGGCACAAGTTCTATACTATATATGTTATCTTGTGATATGTAAGAAGAAGCATATGATTATTCCAAGATGAGTAAGAATGTGATGCATTAGGCCTCCCTTGCCTCAGTTTGGTCTTGGGTTGCCTAAAATTATTGTTGTTAAATGTAATATGGATTGTTCTACTTTTGAACCGAAGTGTGGGCACCATCACATCCCCCCCACACACACTGCATCCCTCTGAGCTCCATAGCTTGTTACCTTTTTGTTTCCTCAAGATGGCTCTGCTGACAGTGGTGGAGTTAGCCTCATCATGACAACATCTCTGTGATTCCCAGGAACCACGTCCCTGATTAAGGAGCGTACCTGGTGCCAGAATCTACAGAAACTGTCATTCCCGTGGTGTCTGAGGTCCTTACTGGGGATATTGGAGCCAACCATGGAGATTTCCCAGGGATCCGGCCACCAAGGACATCTCTGTGCATGACTGTGACTTCATTCAAGACGTCATTTTTCAAAGCCGCTAATGACCCCAGAAAGCACATGTGGAGACATGGAAACAAGATGGCCAGAGATGATGATATTATTGTATTTCTTACCCACCTTACCCATAAGGTCCTAGGGTGAGTCACAACAATATAAGGCCATAAGAAGAATCCATCCTTACAAGAGCACTCTTCCCTCTTGTGGTTTCCAGCAACAGGTATTCAGCAGCATACTACCTCCGCTACAATATATATATATAAATACAATTAGAAGAATAGGGTGGTGTGGAAGCTACACAACAGAGTGCAAGACACACCTATCTAGGGAGGGAATTCCACAGCTTAAGGGCTGCCACAGATAATACTCTCTCCTTTCCTCCCACAATCTTCTGAGGGCAGCAGAACTATCAAATTCTTAACACCCAAGAGGGTCTGTAGGGAAGGAAGCGATATTTCAGATATTTGGGGCATAAGTTGTTTAGGTCTTTAAGTTGGAAGTGAACTAGCAACCAGGGCAGCTGTTTTAGAATGAGGTCTTATAAGTTCTGAATAGAACCCCAGCCAGCAATCTGGCTGCTACATTCTGGACCTGTTGAAGCTTCTGAGTTGTCTTGAAGGGCAGCCCCTCTGTAGAGTGTGTTGCAATAATCCAGTCTGGAAGTTACCAAAGCATGGAGTACAGCTGCCCAGTCATCTTAGCAACTGGCTGTTGTTGGAATAGCATTCTTGGTCCTCAAGAGAATCCTTTGTGCCTCTTCCATAGCCACCTTCTAGAAAGTTTGAGAGAAAAGAATAAGGTTTGTGGGGAGATATGTATAGCACATGACAAGGTGCTGCTGAACTGCACCCAAAGAGGAAGAAACAACTTGGTCCAGAATATAGGGACAAAATACATACATTGGCATCTCAGAAGGTAAGTATCATCACTAACTTATTCAGTAAATGCATAGAGATGGATAATTTGTGGAATGTGAAAGACTAAACATATGCACACTTTCAGCTCTTTATGCAACAGATCTCAGTGCATCAATTCCCCTTTGAGAGATGGAAGCTATAATTTCTTGTTAGAAGACTGCATGCACAATTCACCCAACTATGACCAACCTGGTGATTTTCCACTATCAGTCAGTTGATTAAGTCCCTGTTTTGTGAGGGTGCCTATTTGCATATCAGAGTTCCATGAAAGAAACATCATTAACCGTGGCAATTAATGGAGGAGCAAAATGGTTGCACTGAAAAGGTCTCATTGGAAAATCTTTCAGTGATGACTTACCAGCTATTGGACGGCATGCTCAGAGAGGTTAATCTTTCTTCCTTAAAGCAGACAAAATTTGTCTTCTTTGTGGGGTTGGGGGGTAGGGATTTGCTTATTGGAATATTACACCTTGTCTGCCAGATTGGACAGTAATAAATTTTTAATAACAATTTTTTTGTTATTCCATTACCCTAAAGTTGTGCCTCCCAAACATTTCCCCCCCCCAATGGACCACTTGAAGATTGCTATGGGTCTTGGCAAGCCACTTAATGATTTTTCTGCCTGTTAGCAGTTGTAATGCTCTGTGCTACATGCTGTATGATTGCCACCCTGGGCTCTTTTGGGGAGGAAGGGAGGGATATAAAATAAATAAATTCCTCCCCTGCCTCCTGGGTGCTATTTTAACAGTGGTTGATGTGTTCTTTTTATTTAAAGTATTTTTAAATTAGTGAACTCTTTCAATAAAATTATTTGTTATCTGGAAAAAGTATTTAAACTTAAGGAGATTGTTTTGATTTATTTCATACCATGCAAATAATGTAGCATCTTTCCAGAGCAAATTCAAAGAGAAAAAGGCACTCTTCCTGTCTGTAGTTGATTCTACTCAAAACAATTCGTTCTTTCTCCGGATTCTGATCTTTATGCTACGCAGATTTAAACTTTCTTTAAAGAGAATAAGCACAATTGTCAAACTGCTTGTTTTTTTTGTCTGTTTGAGAAGACATAAGCACCTTTGGCAGTGCGTTCGTGGGGGGTGTACAGGGCAGCGCACCCATAGATCAGAGTGCTCATGGGGTGTAAGTGCACCACAGACTTAATATGGTTTAGACTCACCTTAAAACTGTGGAAAGTATAATACTATGGGGGGATGGAGGATCCTTGCTCAGACTACGGTTCCCAGAGATCTTTGGGGAAAGCCATGATGGTTAAACTGGTATGAAACCTATAGATATATTTGTAGTGTAGATAAGCCCTTGATTATCAGTAATAAATTCAGAAGTGCAGGGTCCCTTCATGTTAGTCACCACCACCACCTTTTTTTTTTTTTTTGCTGCTGGGTTGAGAATGAGATCCCTGTTAATGCCTTCTCCCACAACAGTAGACTAGGAGCCAATAAGCACAACAGGCGAGAGTGCTAGTTGCTGAGAAGAATATTCTCAATGGCTGACTCACTTGCTTTCACTCTCATTGGCTCCAATCAACAGGAAATGACAAGGAACCATGTTAAGACTCTCCTCAGGGGCTAGCACTCTCCCCTTTCATGCTGATAGTCTCATAGCATGCTGAAGGCATGCTGCTGGGACCCTGCTCCCAAAAAAGTAAGGAGTCTAAGACCCCCTTGAGACCCCAGACGACTACACCCCTGTTGGTTATATAAAGGAAGGACTCTCAACTACTTCTTACATTGCACATTTTGCATGGACCATTCACATAGCAAGACCAGTAACATGGAGGTGGGCCTTTTCACTCGTGGCACCAGTGTTGTGGAATGCCCTTCCTCTTGAAACACAGGAGGATCTATCTGTAGTGACATTCTGCCAACTCCTGAAAATGCAAGTCTAGACAAGCATTCCCCTGCACTTGAATTTCCAATTATTATTTTTACTCTTCTGTCATGCTTTTAACTGTTTTGTTTTATTGTATATTTTAATCATGGAAGTTCCCATAGAATTAAGGTGTAGAGCAGCCTTTCCCAACCAGTGTGCTTCCAGATGTTGTTGGACCACAACTCCCATCAGCCTCAGCCAGCATTGCCAATGGCTGAGGCTGATGGAAGTTGTGGTCCAACAACATCTGGAGGCACACCGGTTGGGAAAGGCTGGTGTAGAGATAACGAAGGTAAGGGTTCTGGGTAGGCAAAGACTTCCTTTCCCTATATGCAGCCTGGGCTTTCATCCTTAAAACACACACACGCATGACTATGGGCATGATCCAGCTACAGTTAAGTACTTCTGTCTGATTTGTTTCAGTGAATTAAGGATGCGTTTAACTTTCTCATTGCAATCAGATGGAAACACTTTTACATGGTATTCCTACATAGGGTCATAGTACCTAGGAAGCTGCCTTATACTGAGTCTGACCATTGGTCCATCCAGCTCAGTATTGTCTACACTGACTGGCAGCAGCTCTCTAGGGCTTCAGGCAGGGGTCTCTCCCAGCCAACCTGGAGATGCCAGGGATCGGACCTGGGTCCTTCTGCATGCAAGGCAGATGCTCTGCCACTGAGCTGCCGCCATTCCCCTAAAGCAGTGGCTCCCAATCCCCCCCCAGACCATTTGAAAATCGTGGAGGGACTTGGCAGGCCGCTTCATGCTTTTTTCTGCCTGTTGCAGCAATTGTAATGCACTGTGCTGGATGCTGTATGATTCTTAATTTTATTTTTACAGACATGCCATATAGACCACCTGAATGAAGCCTTTGGGCCTGCTGGTGGTCTGTGGGCACCGTATGGGAAACCCTGCCCTAAAGCATCACACCTTTACTTTTACTTTAGTGGTTATTTCTAATCCTACCCCATACAAAGTCAGTTGTTAAAGGTGAGGGCATTGCTAAACAGGTGGATTTTTAACTGAACCATAGCAGCATCCCTTCCACCTGGTACAAACCCACCTCATGCATGCAAGCAAGTTCCATCGTTACACCAGAACTGTGTCCTGTTTCTGTTCCATGCCACACTTTGGCATGGGATGATGCCAATAGCAGTTGTGAAGTAATGATAGTCCCTCTTGCAAACCGCAAAACATGATGATTACTTCACATTGTACTCCTATAAGCTTGGAAGCTTTACCCAAGCACTAATCAAATAGATGGGAGACTACAGCATGTCTAGCCGAACAGAAAGAAAACACATCAGCGTAATGACAACTTGCAACAAGCTGAGAACAGACTGCTGGAAATGATGTAGAAAATGAGACTGAAGGGTGTGTGTTTGTATGCGAGTGAGTGTTTGTGGGTTGGTAATGATGTTTGGAGACTGTTCTGTGTCAGCCCCTGAGTGGTATGTTCTGGGTGTCCTCAAAAGTAGTTGTTGAGGTACTCCTTATTTCTATGCCTTTCTAACTTGCAACAGCTTTATAAAGTATTTAATATTTTCATATGCTTCAGCGTAAAGCCATCTGCTGGCATGATGGAACATGGCATTGGGAACAAGAGCAAATGTCTGTTTATGGGAGTGCTCCATGAAATGTTAGCAAGAAATACATGAAGAGCACATCAGTGTCTCGTAGCAAATAGGCAAGGGATTTGAGAATCATGGCATTCATCTTCTGCATTCACAATTAAGTTTTTTGTCCTAATTTCTCTTTGTGAGGAACTGTAAAAATGAAAAAGAAAAAGGGAACAGATAAATCTGCCTTTACAGATGGCAAGTGCGGCGGGAAGATTGGGTGAGATAATATTCATGCTCCTTTGCAATTTTTTGCATTTGATCTTCCTCTCTCTCTCTCTCTCTCCCCCCCCCTCTCTCTCTCAGCCACCATAAATATGGGAAGGAATAGAATGTTAAAGCTTAAGTTGGTTTATAAATACATTGGGCTTTCAAAAGCTAGTTTCTCAGCACCAAATATTTTAAACTAAGGACTTGCTTGAGGATTCATTACTGCAGTGGTTCTTAACCTTTTCCACTGCCAGCACCCCTTGGATTTCCAAAATATGCTCTCGCACCCCCTGAAAAAATAGCATTCATTTTTTATTTTTATTTTTATTTATTTTATTTTAATGTGTGTTTTAGCCTAGCTGAGCTAAGATAAATGACACTTTTCCAAAATCTTTGGTTGGGCCTTGCACCCCTAGAAAAAGTGTCTCACACCCTTGGGTGCGTGCATCCCAGGTTAAGAACCACTACATTACTGGTACATGCTGAGTGAAGGTTTTGTGGCTGCATTACACACATGCAGATGCATTACACACATGCTTCATTTTCCTGGTGTGATAAGATAGTTCAATGTGCTTTGTGTGTTTATTTGGGGGAATAAAATATGGAGAACATAGAATGGTTTTAAGAGCTTTATCCTCTTAAAAAATAAAGCTGGTACTCTTAATAAAGCTCTTAACCTGGTACTGAATTTTACTTTCTCATGTACAGCTAAGATATTGCAGAAACGACTTTAAAAAGAGCCAGGCAAGTGGTGCGTGCAAGAGTCTTGGTGCATGGAATGCCAACATGGCATCCTCTACCTGCAATCTGCAGAGATATAGATACAGCACAGGTGAAACGTAACTGCCTCAGTGGAGAACTAGACTCAGGTTTTGTCCAGCCTTGTACACGAAGCCTACTGTGGCTGCACAATCTCCACCCAAGCTTCTGCAAGTAAGGCAAGCATTCAAAATAGATTCTAGCCAGAGGTCACAAGGCTAAGCTCCACTATCTCTTTCTCCCTACCCCCCAAACTGGATAACCAAGGAAATTACTGCTAGGGATGGGAAATAAATTCAATTCAGTTCGCATTCAAAGGCGATCGGCCTAATTTGCAAATTTTCAAATCGGTGCACAAACCAAAGTATAGCTATCTTTTGAAATTCGCACTTCTATGGATTTTGCAGTGCATTTTTCCAGCCAAGTAATGTATACAAAAATGCATATATTACAGGACAGTGTGCTCAGAAATGTGTAATGCAAATTGGGGTTCATCACTCGTGTGGGAGTGAATTCCATAGTTTAACTCCATGCTGACTGAAGAAGTACGTTCTTTTGTCTGTCCTGAATCTTCAAACATTCAGCTTCATTGCACGTCTACAAGTTCTCGAGTTATGAGAGAGACCATGCATCATTTTATGCACTTCTATTTTGTTACCTTTTACTCATCTTTTCTCTAAACTAAAAAGCCCAAATCCTTCTTGCCTCCCTAGCAAAGAAGCTTGTGCCCGTTGGGTGCTCCTTTCCTGCTCAACATCTCATGTAATACAGTACTGGACATGCATAGGAAATTGATAGCATGCTGGACAGAACTTCATTTATTCTTGTTTACCAACATTATATCCTGCCCTTCCTCTTAAATGTGAACACACAAGCAACAGAACGATAAAAAATTAGATATACACACACACACAATCCAATTTGTGGCTCTGATTTGTAAATACAGATCAGGACTAATCCTGCCTGGACAGATTCGGACCTGATCCAGATCGTAGTCCAGCTAGTACAAATTTCCGGAAATCCCATTGGCTTACATTGCAAAACTGAAATGGCCATATCTTTCTTGGTTCTTGATCTAGAGACATGACATTTGGAGACCTGGTAGCTGATAGATAGAGGACTAAACCTGCCAAGTTATAGGTGGGAAGCTCCAGGGGTTTTCATTTCTAGCCACCTTTAGAGTTTGCTTTTTCCTTTTTCTTAAAAAAAGACAGTGAGTTCTCCACAATGCCACTTCTCATGCTCCTGTGTTCCCCTGTTCCTTTCTTCAAAATTTTGAAAATTTTGACGAGGGACTGATGTTAATACCCCCACCATCAAATCACCCTCTTCCTGCCTGGTCAAGAAAACCAGATCTAGAGTGTGCCACATGTGTCAGGACAGTGACATGTTGGAACAGCCCCATGGTTATCATGGCAGCCACAAAGTCCTGAACCACCCCAGAGGTAGTGGCCTCAGCATGGATACTGAAGTCCTCAAGCAGCAGCAGTCTTGGAGTCATCAACACCACTTCCGAGACCAGCTCTGTCAGCTTAGGCAGGGAGAGTTCTGCTGGGCAGCGAGGTGGGCAGTAAACCAGCAGACTCTCTAATCTGTTCCTATTGGCCAGTGCCATGTACAGACACTCTAATTTGCCATTCAAGCAGACAGGGATCTTGGAGAGAGATGGAATTCCTGTAGACTACAGCAACTCCCCTACCCTCAAGCCTTCCTTGATGCTGCACCAAGCACCCAGGTGGACATAACTGGCTGAGGCCAACCCCACCCTGTTCACCCACTCAGGTCTCGGTGATACACACCAGGCTGGTCTCCTCATCCACAATCAAATGGTGAATAAGGGAGCTTTTGTTTGAAACTGACCTGGCATTCAGTAGCAGCATTCGCAGGGCTGAAGGCTGGCTAACAGGACAACCACAATTCTTCTGGTTAGAGGAGAGGCTGGTACATGGCACAGCCACCAATTGGCTGTGCTGTATACCCCTTAACTGGCTAACTCCTCCTTAACTGGCTTCCAGTATTTAGTATATCTTCCCAGCTGCCTTATCATCTAAACTTCAGTGAAAGAGATCAGGATTATTGTTGTTGTGGAGTGCAAGGAGAGGAAGGAAGTGTCTTTGAGCAAGCATAAATCCTTGCTAGGGACTAGTTACCTAGAGCTATATTGGATACAAGCCTTGGTAATTAAATATGTGTCAGAAATTAAGGAAACTAACAGAGAAAATGTGTATTTTTGTTAAAAAACCCTATATCCCACTTTATAGCTCCAAATGGCTTTTTAAGGACCTTACAAAATACTTGTGTGATGCAATCATATTTTAAGTGTCATTTCAGAAACAGGAAGAACAGGGCGCCCCTTTGGTGTCATCCATGGGCCTTCCCTGTTGTTGTCCTTCAGCTTCCACTTGCTTGGCAGCTGAGCCCACTAATGTCCCCTGTGTCACAGGAGTGAGCAGCTGGAACTCGCTTGACCCATGACTGTCCTTGGAGCAGTTTATGAACACAGCAGAATAAAGTAGTAAAACTTTTCCTGGGCACCAACACTGCTGGCTAAGGCTGCAGGTGCAGAATAAAGCAAAAAATATACAAAAAAGCATATGTGAACACTCAGAACTAGCAAGTCATGGAGATATTTCAGGCTAGCTTTCTGTCTCGTATGCTATTCTGTCATATATAGTGAGTCAGTCGTTCTTTTCTCACCTCCCCCCATGAGGATTAGGGATGGAATGATATGTCAATGTTGGTTCTCTCAGTTTCTCATTTTTCCAGCCTGAAATTCTGTTATCCACATTTCTTAAGCAACGTGCGATTTTTTAAAAAAATCCTAATGGAAATTCTTCAGCATTTAATATGAATTTTTCCAATTAAATATATTTTGTATGCAGTTTTGACTAATGTATACATTTTTGCAAGCAATTTATGCTAAAATAATGCGATTTTTGTATGTTTCTTTAACAATATATTTATTTTGTGCACACTTTCCCCTAACCTATGCATTTTTCTAAAAATTGCTTGGTTGGAGAGCTGCATTGCAAAATTTGGATAACTGCAAATTTTGAAGGGTAGCCATATTTCATTTTTCATATTGTTTTGGCAAATGCAAATTTGATAAATTTGGCTTTAAATATGAACTGAATCAACTTTCTCCCCCATCCCTAGGGAGGATATCATAATCACTTCTACCACTTAAATTCTGCTGAATGCATAAGAAACCAAGACTGTTTTTTTATCACTCACAAATTGTGGGAAGTTTGGCCAACATTGTGAAACTAGATCAGCAGCTCAGAGATTTACTTTAACATTCCAAAATAATATCCCTGTAGCAGAATAATTGCCCTGCTGGGCAGAGTTGTTATAATACTACCTTCACCATGCGTTTGGGACTCTAAATAGGACTACAAGCTACCATTTCTTGATAGTGCTATGTTTTCATCTGTGAAACGGAATTTGAGATATAATGCTTAGTTAATATTCTAGTGAAATCTATGAGTCTTAAACATCTGAGGCTTAACCATGTAATGGATTGTGATCAAAATAATTTTAAAAGAAAGATAGCGGATGAAGTTATTATTTGTAAATTTAAGAAGTCAGATAAATATGGTGTCTTTTGAGAGTTTGCTGCAACAGTGACATCTTGTGGATATCACCCCTCCCCAGTTTCCAAAGTAAGAATGTCTTTAAACCATCACATAGGATGAAGTCCATTCAGAAAACAGTAGAAGCATAAATCTATTATAATAATGCAAACTGTATTTATATTTTGTGCAAACTGTCATAAAAATAGGAATTGACCTTTGAATTAGAATATCTACTGTATATACTTTTTAAGAATGCCTCACAGTGAGGGATGGGAAAAGGAATTTGCTCGACATTTTATAGTGAATCTTACCTAATTTGCACTTCCCCAAACAATACTGTGCATATATGAGGAGAAGTCATGCATAAAATTGCAGGTATTTGTGAAAATAGCATTAAAATACTTTACATTAGGGGAAATTTCTTGCAAAAATACATGTGTTATTTATGTATTTTATTTCTCATAAAAGCATCCTGAAGTGATTTAACAAACAAACAAACAAACAAAAAAACAAATCTCAAGTCCAATACAGATGCAGACTGGGATAGAAAAAATCTCTCTACTTAAATGGTTTGTTGGAAAAGGAAAGGCTTCTGCCCAGTAATTAATCAAACCTTTCTGGAAGGAAGTACAGGTTAGAATTAACTTGCATCTGAACAAATCCATGTTAATAGGAGATGCTAACATAGTCATCAGCCTCATCCCTGCCAAGTGAAGATTATCAAAAGGGCAGGAAGGATTCGACATTGGAAAGCCTGGGCCACACCAAGCACAGAAAACAGGATACAAGACCTTCTGCAGCTAGCAGCTCATGAGGAAATTCTGCTCTGCACACTACACACAAAACCAAATTTCCAAGAGATTTGGAGTACATTTCTGGAGCTCTTCATTGAGTAAACCCATATCTGGAAGGAATAGGAGACACAAGGCAGCATAGCGATGGACACTTTTCCAACCCAACAGCTATTAATCTGGGACTCCAGCAGAACATTGACAATTATTTACCTTAACTCTTTTCTGTCCATATGAACCTGAATGCTACATCACACTCCAAACAACTGAACATCAGAAAAAGGGGGTGGGGTGTGAGGGGAGAAGGAGGTAGGGGAGCTGGGAGGGGAGCTGGGATTGTACAGTTTTACTGCAATAATGTGAAAACACTAATAAACAATACATTAAAAGGTGCTAAAATATTAATAATAATAATTAAATTTATATCCTGCCCTTCCTCTCAGTAGGAGCCCAGAGTGGCAAACAAAAACACTCTGAAACATCTTAAAAACAGATTTTGGAAAAATGGACTGCCTTCAAGTCGATCCCGACTTACGGCAACCCTATGAATAGGGTTTTCATGGTAAGCAGTATTCAGAGGTGGTTTACCATTGCCTTCCTCTGAAAAATAGATTTTAAAATATATTAAAACAAAACATCTTTTAAAACATCCTCTTTAAAAGTCCTTAAACATATTAAAAAGCAATTCCGACACAGACTGGGATAAGGTCGCTACTTAAAAGGCTTGTTGAAAGAGAAAGGTCTTCAGTAGATTCTGAAAAGACAAGATAGATGTTCTAATATTTAAGGGGAGGGAATTCCAAAGGGTAGGTCCGACTACACTAAAAGTCCACTTCCTAAGTTGTGCAGAATGGACCTCCTGATGAAATGGTATCTGCAGGAGACCCTCACCTGCAGAGTGTAGTGATCTTTAAGAGTATTTAATAGGGTATTTCATTTAATGTCCTCAACGGCAGAACAGGCGCAGGATAACAATGTGTGTTACAACGGCTGTGAAGGCAGATGAAGGCTGCAGCAGATAAAGGACTTCCAATCATTGTGGTACCCATGCCATTGGATCAAAGCCTTTTTCTGTCAAGATTGTGTGTTGATCGTGGTGCGCCGATCTCCCCACGTAAAACAAAATCACACACAGACGTCTTCCATAACAAAAGTCCCATGAAGACTTCATTTTGGAAGACAATCTTACTCGGTCACGAGTGATTGCCAAGCTAATAGAGGTGGTACCTGTCTGATATGTAATGGGAGCGAATGTGCAAAACTGCCTTCCAAATGTGTATATCAGGAGAAATATACACAAACATGCTGATAAAAGGACTTCTTAAAATAATAATAATAATAACAACAACAACAACAACTCTTGGATCTCCAGCTGCTACTTTTAAATGCCAGATCGGTACACAATAAAATCTCCCTCGTCCATGATTTGATTGTGGATGAGGCAGCCGATCTGGCATGCATTACCGAGACCTGGGTGGGTGAGCAGGGAGGGGCTAGTCTTTCCCAGCTCTGCCCACCGGGTTACTCGATTCAGCATCATGGTAGATCTGAGGGTCGGGGAGGTGGGGTTGCTGTGGTCTATCGGAGTTCCATCTCTCTCATCAAGCACCATGTCCATGTAGCAACGGGTCAGGAGTGTCTGTACCTTGTGATGGGTCAAAGGGACGATTGGGAATATTGTTGGTGTACCGCCCACCTTGCTGCCCAATGGCTGCCCTAACTGAGCTGACGGAAGTGGTCTCGGAGGTATGGCTGAGATCCCCCAGACTATTGGTACTGGGGGATGTCAACATCCATGCCGAGGCTACTTTATCTGGGGCGGCTCAGGACGTCATGGCCTCCGTGACAACCATGGGGCTTTCCCAATATTTAGTGGCCCAACACATGTGTCGGGACATACTCTAGATCTTATTTTTGCTACTGGACATGGGGATGGTGATCTGGATGTGGGGAGTTTTACATCTCTCCCTTTCTCATGGACAGATCACCGCTTGTTGAAGTTTAGACTTACAGCGGCTTTTCACCTCCACAAGGGTGGGGGACCTACTAAATTGGTCCACCCCTGGAGACTAATGAATCCTGAAGGTTTTCAAAGGGCTCTGGGGGAGTTTCCGGCTGATAAGACTGGCGCTCCTGTCGAAGCCCTGGTTGAACTGTGGAATACGGAGATGACCCGGGCTGTTGACACGATTGCTCCTGCACACCCTCTCCTGTGTAGAGCTCATACAGCTCCTTGGTATACTCCAGAGCTGAGAGCGATGAAACAGGATAGGAGGCGGCTTGAGCAGAGGTGGAGGCGAACTCCTGACGGATGTAATTATGCACTGGTGAGTGCCTCTACTAACCTGTATTTAGGAGCAGTGAGGGTGGCGAAAAAACAATACTTTGCTGCCACTATTAAGTCATCTCTTTGCCGCCCAGCGGAGCTTTTTAGAGTTGTTCGAGGGCTACTTCATTCTGGCCCTGAGGACATGATAGTGCAATTGGTAGCCCGCTGTAATGAATTTGCTGGGCACTTCCAGAATAAGATCTTATGCATCCGCCGGGACTTGGACTCCCAGTTTACAGCAGTTGATCCTAATGAGGTGTCCAGAGCACAGTCTTGTCATGTTTTATTGGATGAGTTTCAGTTGGCTCAGCTCGAGGACGTCGACAAGGTACTTGGACAGGTGCATGCAACCACTTCTACACTAGATCCTTGCCCCTCCTGGCTAATAAAAACTAGCAGGGATGGAACAGCTGGCTGGGCCAGGGAAGTGATAAACGCCTCTTTATGAGAGGGAGTGGTCCCTAGCTGTCTGAAAGAGGCAGTAGTGAGACCACTTCTGAAAAAACCTTCCTTGGACCCAGAAGACCTTAATAGCTACAGACCAGTAGCGAATGTTCCTTTCCTGGGCAAGATCTTGGAACGAGTGGTTGCTGCCCAGCTCCAGGCGCTATTGGATGAAACCGATTATCTAGATCCATTTCAATCGGGTTTTAGGCCTGGTTTTAGCACCGAGACAGCCTTGGTCGCCCTGTACGATGACTTATGTCGGGAGAGGGATGGAGGGAGTGTAACTCTGTTGATTCTCCTTGATCTCTCAGCGGCTTTTGATACCATCGACCATGGTATCCTTCTGGAGAGGCTCGTGGAGTTGGGAGTTGGGGGCACTGCTTGGCAGTGGTTCCGCTCCTACCTGGCGGGTCATCTCCAGAAGGTAGTGCTTGGGGAACATTGCTCGACACCGTGGGCTCTCCAATGTGGAGTCCCGCAGGGGTCAGTTCTGTCCCCCATGCTTTTTAACATCTACATGAAGCCGCTGAGTGTGGTCATCAGGAGTTTTGGAGTGCGCTGCCACCAGTACGCTGATGACACGCAGCTCTATTTCTCCTTTTCATCTTCTTCAGGTGAGGCTGTCAATGTGCTGAACCGTTGCCTGGCTGCGATAATGGACTGGATGAGAGCTAATAAACTGAGGCTAAATCCAGACAAGACTGAGATGCTGTTGGTGGGTGATTTCTCTGATCAAATGGTGGATATGCACCCTGTTCTGGACGGGGTTACACTCCCCCTGAAGGAGCGGGTTCGTAGTCTGGGAGTACTCTTAGATCCTTCCCTGTCACTCAAGGCTCAAGTAGCCTCGGTGGCACGGAATGCGTTCTACCAACTTCGGTTGGTAGCCCAGCTACGTCCCTATCTGGACAGGGAGGACCTCATCTCAGTTATCCATGCTCTGGTAACCTCTTGATTGGATTACTGCAATGCGCTCTACGTAGGGCTGCCTTTGAAGACGGTTCGGAAACTACAGCTTGTGCAAAACGCGGTGGCCAGGGTGATAACGAGGACCAGGCAGTCCGAACATATAACACCTGTTCTGGCCCGCTTGCACTGGCTATCTATATGTTTCCGGGCCAGATTCAAAGTGTTGGTTTTAACCTATAAAGCCTTATACGGCGCAGGACCACAATACCTCCTGGAACGCCTCTCCCGATATGAACCTGCCCGTACTCTATGTTCAACATCGAAGGCCTTCCTCCGAGTTCCAACTCATAGAGAGGCTCGGAGGATGGTTACAAGAACCAGGGCCTTCTCAGTGGTGGCCCCTGAATTGTGGAATAGTCTCCCCATTGAGGTGCGCCTGGCGCCGACATTGCTATCTTTTCGGAGCCAAGTTAAAACCTTTCTCTTTGCTCAGGCATTTTAGTTTAATATGTTCACATTGGTTTTAGATTTGTGGATTCTTATATATATGTTTTTGTACCGATTTATGTGATTTTATTGTATATACTTTCTGTTGTACACCACCCAGAGAGCTATGCTAGTGGGGCGGTATAAAAATTTAACAAATAAATAAATAAATAATAAATCAAAGTGGACAGTTGAATTTAAGATCAGAAAAGTGAGAAATGGAGAAACTAAAAAATACAGATTTGTGTACCCCTGCTCATACTGCATTCCTTTGCATGTCTACTCAGAAGTTAAGCCCCTTTGATTTCAGTAGGACTTATTCCCAGGTAAGTGTGTAGAGGATTGCAACCTTACTCTCATACATTAAGTTTTCAGTTTTTTAAAATCACATCATGCTGGTTGCTTGATACTATTTTTTTGAAAACAACAACAACCTTGTAAGCCACTTTATGTATCCCCATAAAGAAAACTGTGATTAAAAAGAATTAAGCAAGTTTCCTTAGTATGCTTAGTTCTGCCCTGATTTTAATTGCTGCTAGTGAAATATACATTGGATAACACTTTCCCTGTACTTCCTTGTGAAACGGGCTGTTTCCTCCACGGCACCATTTTGGTATGAATGTAGTAATGATATTGCCAGTATTTCATTTTCTGTGTCTAAATTAATTGCATACTAACTAAAGGGAGGGGAGAATTAAGCAGAGAGCAGTTACTATGTTTTCAGAAATTATCTGAGTTGTATATGAATTGCATATCCCCTCCCTTTTTGCTTGTTTTGGTTTATGTTGTGTTGTGAAGAGTGTGAGGCAAATACATTAACATGCAAAAATGATACACAACCAATCAACTGCAAATATTTAATTAGGGAAGAACTTTTTCTCACAAAATTAATTGCATTTAGCAAACTAACGCTACGCACACAAGATTCAGCAATGCAACGGAATGTCCAAATATAGTATTTTATGTTGGAATCTTTATGAAACTGGGGTGTGTCTGTGCACCACAGAGCTAATCCTGTGTAAATTACATACTTGGTTGACAGAGGAGGATCTGCACGATTTTTGTGTTTGTTTTATTTATTGTAAAGGAAACTAAGGCGGCTGCTTTATATCGAGTCAGACAGTTGGTTCATGTAGCTCAGTATTGTCTACACCAATTGGCAGAAGCTTTCCAGGAGTTCAGATGGCATCTCTCTCCCAGGCTTACCTGGTGATGCCAGGGATTGAACCTGGGACCTTATATATGCAAAGCAGATGCTCTGCCACTGAGCTACAGTTTACTCCCTAGCAATCCTTTGCTCCTATAGGGAGGGTGGCCTGCATGAGAGGTCTTACAACACAGTGGTGGAAAGCGCCATTATTTTTCCATGCTCCGTGTCCTGTGGGTCATGGAGACTAAAGATTGGGGAGAAATTAGATTCAGTTCACATTTAAAGCCAAATCTGTCAAATTCTTTCTAAAGCAAGATGAGAACTGAAACACAGCCATCCTTAGAAACTCACCCTCATCTGAATTTTGCAATTCAGTTCTCTAACCAAATAATGTTTACAAAAATGCACAGAGGAGGAGAAAGAGGGCATAAAATGGACAGACTGGTGAGAATAACACAAAAATGCATTGTTAGGAGAAAATGCTTGCAAAAATCTGTGTGTTAGTCGAAACTTTCCTCTTTCAACAAGCCTCTTGAGACTTCATCCCAGTCTGTGTCTGTGTTGGAATTGCTTTTTAATACATTTTTAAACCTTTTTCTAAATAAAAAAACCCAATATGTTTTTAACCTTTTTTTAAAGATGTCTTCAAAGCTTTTTTAAAAAACTTTTTTGTTTTGTTTTAATGTATTTTAAAGTCTGTTTTTATGATGTTTTAAAGTGTTTATTTATTATTTAAGTGCTTTTGTTTGCTGCCCTGGGCTTCTCCTGGGAGGAAGAGTGGGAAATAAATAAATAAATAAATATGTGTTTATGAGGAGAAATTTGCACTAAAATGCTGAATAATTTTTGCAAGGATTTTTTTTAAAAAAATGCACGTTGCTATAGGAATGTGGAGAACTGAATTTTAAGATTGGGAAAATGAGAAACTGAGAGAACTGAAATGGATGAATTTTTCCATCCTTAGTGATGGGGAGGAGGCAAGGGAGGCCATTGGTCCTCAGGATCCTCATCCTCTCCAGCAAGCCTTGTTCTTGGAACACAGTTTTAAAAATCAGTGCTCTTAAGAGAGGTGAGCAACTTTATGATTGGGAGGCAGGGAAGCCATGGATCTCAGGAAGAAATAATTAAAAGAAATACATAGTTTATTATTGATAGATATGTGAGTATCTTTCATCAGCGTCTACTATCTGGTTCATGATCCAGTGCACAGCCTTGTAATCTTCCACCCAGGGAATAATTCAGGTTAAAAGAGATCAATATGGCATGAAGCATTTCAAGTTCTCATTATTGTAATGTGTCGGTATCACTTCAGTGACCCCAGAGCCCCACACTGGCTGATTTGTTCACTGACTTATTGTGCAATCTTGTCCGGGCAAACTGTAATTTCACTTGGAATCTGAAAACTCTATATTTACAGTTCTGTCTCCCAGCCTCCAATCATTAGGGCATTCAGAAGTAATCAATACTTTCTGCTTGTTACTAACAGCTGAATGAAGTTATCAAGCAGTTAAATTGCAAAGGATACAGACAAAGGAATATGGAGTCATAGGGTCGGAAAGGAGGTCTGTGCACAAAGGCACAGTTTGCAATCCCTACACAAATATATGTTGAGTTATGGTTCCCTTTTCAAAGTAAACAAGGATTATATTTGTTCCAAAACTTTCTCAACAGCAACCTGTTGTTTTGTGCGACTGCTTTTACAGCTAGGAAGGATTTTCTCCCAAGGTTTTACGATGTGAGCCACACTTAATGCAACTCTTTCACTACATTTATATACCATTCTTCAGCAAAACTCCTTAAGGCGATTGACAGTTTTAAATAATTGCTTTACGTGTAAAGAAACATAAAATGAAAAGGGGGAGTTAGAAGGAAAATAAGCCAATTTAGGCACCAAAGGCACTTCCATAAAACCTGTTTATTCAGCCTTTATCCAGATTTCTCTGCAAGGGAGATTTAGACGGCATTAGCTATTTAATGAGCACTCATTCGGATATGTTTGCAGGGAGGCTAGACAATGTTACATCAAAACAAACGTTACCCCACATTTTTGAGAACATTTCCCCATCACTTTCCTTATTGCAAAAAAAATGAGTCTGAAGCAGATTTGTTGCAAAAGACCTCCAAATCCAAATTGTGCAACCTGGATTTGCCAGTATATGAATGAAGCCCACCCCAAAATAGCAACAGTCTGGAAGCACCCCAAGTCTTTAATATTATTACATAATGGAATCACATAATGAGCTAGTAGAATTTGTATCAGCCCCCCATGACAGAGCAGAGGACATCTCAATTGAATTCTGGCAGTTGGAATGTCCACCTGATGGAGACAGTTCTGGGAGAGGGGGAGATGAATGGCAGGTTTACTGCTGTTTATTGATTTGTAGTTAGGACAAGGGGAAGATGGCTGCCTACAATGATCTGAAGCTCACAATGACCAGTGTGATTCTTTCTTAAAACTTGTTGCTGAAAGCATCCCAAAAAAGTTACGTGTCTAAATGGAGAAAAGGTTTCTTCACTCTCCTCCCCTTTTGTTTGTCTGCAAAACTCTGCCTCTACCCACACACATATATTGCATAGGGGAGAAAATATGACTGCTCAAGCTGTATTTGATTTTAAAAAAATAAAATGTAGAGGAAAGAATTCCATGGGTCCACATAACATGTAGCTTGCTTGTTACTAGAGACAGTTACCTTTCCTTTTGGCTTATATCCACAAACCAGTATACTCAATTTTTGCAGTAACATCCATGTCCTCCGTGGTAGCCCCATACTTGTGGCACTGTCTCATGAGGGATATGCATTTAGAACCCTCCTTAACAGCTTTGTAATGGACCATGAATCCCCCCTGGTTTTGTTCTTTTACTTAAAGGCATTCTGTTGGGCACTTGTTCTTTTGTACTGTTTTTGTCTTGGTTTTAAATGACACATACAACATGACTGGCAGATGGCATGTTTTTCCCCCCTTTGCTGTCTCCTCAGACTACGAGGACAAGTGGCAAAGACTCTGAAATTTTTGTTTGTTTAAAGCAACTCATCCTTGTAATGTTGAGGGAACCAGTCCATGTTTTATGTATGTTCCAGTTCACCATGGTCTGAAGCGGTTCCACTCTAGGTCTTGCAAAGAGCCCTAGAAACCAGGCCCTGAGGCAGCTGGGGACACAGATTTTTGGTGGGCATTTCCTCATGCCTAATGTTTGTTTGAGTTTGTTCTAAACAAAGTGTTTTGGTCACCAACATTTGTGCAAAGACTGCATCTTACAGTCCTTAAGAGCTGTGTTTGGATATACCTTTATTATGATAGGAAACAAAGCTCATTTTATTTATTTATTTATTACATTTGTATCCTGGCCTTCCTGCCAAAAGAGCCCATGGCTCGAGTAAGATTTGGTGGAGAGACTGCCCCCTCTGGATATTCCAGTCCCCCTCTCTTTATTTTTGGCTTTCATTAGAAAGAGAAAGAAATTTTGTAGCTGTTTCTTTTACAAAGGAAACTGTAAACAGTACACACACACACACTCACACACACATCTTGTAAGTGGTAGCCAACTGGGTACCCTCCAGAAGTTTTTGAACTCGACTTCCATCAGTCTTAGCAGGGTCAGGGATGGGGTGGTGGAATCCAACATATGGAGGGCACCATTTTGCCTGCCACTGCCTTAATGATGTATTGTGGCATTTTGTGTCTGTGTGTCTGTGTGGACTTATTTGCCTCAGAGTGGGCTCTAGTCCACAAAAGCTCATGTTACAATAGTTTCACCAGTTCTTTTTAAGTTGCTTTTTTCTGTGACTGCTGTAACAGACTTAAAATACACATGTCATTCTTGATCCAAGATCCTCTGGGATGTGCAGAGTTTGGAATAGGTGGATCTCTGGCTGAGCTTAGCCAGCTGAGGTCTCTCGTCCCTCCTCAGCTGGAGATATGCTGGCATAAATCCTCCATCCCAGCTCAGCCTGGGATCAGCCAGCTCAGCCAACAGAAGTGTGTGTCCCCCCCTCCCGGCCAGGGTCAGGCTGGCTCAGATGGCAGTAGCCCTGACACAGTTTGGAATAGGGTAACTCAAGGAGGTGTAATTTATGCATGCCAATTTCTCTAGTTAGGAATATTCTTTCATAGCATCCCCACTCTAATAACACAACCCAGGTTTGTTTATGTTATCAGAATTATCCAAACTGTTAATAACAAGTGGGACTTGAGGCTTGGTCCTCAGATTCTAGAACTGGACACTGATGTATCCGTGTGCTGGAGTTAAAATCAGGCAAGTGCCTTCCCTGTATACTTTTCAGCACCTGCTTAAAACATTTGTGTTTAGGCAAGTCTCTCTAGACATATAGATGCTGAAGTGTCTTAAACTTTTTTTTAGTCTACTGCTGTTTTTAATCGAGTTTAAAATGTTCTTATTGATAATTTTAATGTTTCTTGTAAACCGCTTAGAGGTTTTTCACAATCAAGTGGAATATACATTTGTTAAATAAACAAACAAAGTAAATAGGAATTACTACCAGTGGCAAATTCCATCTGGAAATAAACCCCCCAAGCACTACTAACAACACATAGTGAAAACTGAATGCCATCTAGGGATGGGATCTGTTAGCTGGTGCAGGATCCGAAGCATTCCATCGACCTAACAGGTTGGTATCGAATCCATTCTTCAGTCACTGCTGTTACCAATCTCTCTCTCTCTCTCTCTCTCTCTCTCTCTCTCTCTCTCTCTCTCTCTCTCTCTCTCTCTCTCACTCACACACACACACACACACACACACACACACACACACACAGTAGATAGATAGATAGATAGATAGATAGATAGATAGATAGATAGATAGATAGATAGATAGATAGATAGATAGATAGATAGATAGATAGATAGATAGATAGATATTTTGAAATGAAATATTGATAAATGAGAGGAAATATCAATAAAATAATCAATTGTAATATTGATATTGTAGAGGTGGGGTTTTTTTTAAAAAAACAACTATTTTCGAAAATAGCCACGGAAAATTGCTACATAGAATTTCAATCTGCAATGACAGAGAATAAGCAAATAAATGGGCAATTCAGGACCAAATCTGAATTAGGTGGATTTCTAACACATCCCTTTTGCTATTCTTCAGAAACGTGCAGACAGGGTAGAGAATGAAACTCTGTGGTGAATTTCACCTCTAGCAAATATTTGAAGAAAAAAATATCTTTTTTACTGCTTTCCACCTGTCAGTCAAAAGCAAAATGGGATTCATTTGTATATCTGTTAGTTTATTTATGGGCTCTAACTTGCCATTGTTACAGGGCAACTGTTTTGGTGTGAATTAAAGACTTCACTGGAAAGAGAAAAGAGAGCTGGGAGACAGATTGTGTTCATAGCTTTCCGTGAAGCTGCAATAAGCATGGCGGCTTCTCCCACTCCCATCATGCTGCCTTCTGGCATCTTGTTCTGAAACATTCCCGTAATTGCTCCTTCTTTGCATCCACCCAGCCCCTCTTCAAGACTCTGTGAATTTGAGTCGCTGCTGAGTTTTGTTGACATTGAAAGAATATTTCTCTGACATTATGTGTCGGGAATCAGGATTTCAAATCACAGTGAGTTTCAATAAAACAAGTGCAACTTTCTGGGGAGGAGTAGCAATAGCTGGAACCTAAATAAGGATGGATGGATCTGCAAATTTTGGTTCTCAGTTTTCCAGTCTTAAATTCAGAGCTCCACACGACTGCAGCAATTTGTAATTTTTTTGTTTTAAAAAAATCCTCATAAAAATTCATCAGCGTTGTAGTGTGAATTTTTCCTAGTAAAACCATTTTTGCACGCAGTTTTGCCTAATATAAACATTTTTGCAAAGCAATTTCCCGTAATATATTTATATATAATTGTATGTTATTTTCGCTAATATATTCATCTGCATGCACTCTTTCCCCTAATATGTGCATTTTTGTACACATTACTTGGTTTGAGAACTGCATTGCTAAATTCAGAGATGTGTAAATTTTGAAGGAGGGCTGAGTTTCGGTTCACACATTGTTTTGGAAAGGGCAAATTTGGTAGGTTTGCCTTTCAATGCAAACTGAATTTATAGTTTCTCATTCATCCCTAGACCTGCAGAAGGTTAAGGCAGATAAGTCATTCAACAGGTGTTGAAGGGTTCACCTTGTTTTTCCACAACCTGTGGATGTTCCAAGAAGATAGAAAACTGCCATATACCAAGTCCCACTCCATATACCTTGGCATTGATTTCCAGGGTTTCAGGCAGGAGTCATTCCTAGCCCTACTCGGAGATGCCGGGGATTGAACCTGGGACCTTCTGCATGCAAACACTGAGTTGCGGCCCTTTCTTGAAGGTGCCTTATACTGGTCCATCTAGCTTAGTACTGTCTACACTTACCGACAGAGGCTCTCCAGAGTTTCAGATGCGGTGGGTTGAAGGATAGGAAGTATATCTGATGTCATCATCTGAAAGCCTCCCCCACCCCCCAGTGCAATAGCATATACATGGAGGGATTGTAGTTTACACACGGAAAGTTTTTTACCTCACCCAGGTATTCTTTTTGTTCCAAAAATTGGCACTGGTGTCAGGGGTGACGCTGTTGAATGCTGGGTGATGCCCACCCAACTGCCTGTTCATCTACTCTCTCCAACATGCAAACAAGGAGAAGGTCCATCCCTCATTGGGAGAACGTTTGCCTTCCATGCAGGAAAGCCCAGGTTCAATCTCTGGTGTCTCCGGGTAGCTCTGAGAAGAGCTCCTGCCTGGAATCCTGGAAGCAGTCTCTCACATATGTGAAAGCACTTGGACAGACGCTGGCACTCCCAATTTAACTCAACAGCTGAGCTGAGACCCAGATAACTGGGATCCGGAAGTGTTGGTAGAGAAGGATGGTGAGAGCATAAAAGGTCAATGTCTGAGAAGGAGGAGGGAGTTGCAGAAGCAGGGGTGTAGTCATTCAGGGTCCCAGGGGGTCTTTCACACCTTACTGTTTGGGGGGGCAGGATCCCAGCAGAGTCCCTGTGCCTTCAGTGTCCTTTCCTACTGATTGGAGCCAGAGTGAAAGGAGGCAAGTCAAGCCACTGAGAAGAATGTTCTCAGTAGCTAACACATTCCTCTTAGTATGACAACCAGGAAGGGAAACTCAGCAAAGGAAGTTCCTTACCTTACAACATCTGAGTATATTTGCCCATGTATGTGCACAGAAAATAGTGGATCTAGCTGAAATGCAACACATGGAGATCTGCACTGAACTTTGCAATGCATCACTGAGGAAAAGTACTCCAAACAAAGTGAGAGACTAAAAGCTCATTTTATTTCTACTCTTTGAAGACGGAGTTGCTGTGAGGGGGATAGTGTGAGTATCATGAAGGGACCCTGCACTTCTGAATTGACCACTACACTACTGCCCAGAAGGAAGGAAGAGGAAGAGGGCTGCAGTGACAGAGGAGAAATTCTGACACAGAAACCAGGATGGTTTACTGACCCAGGAGCGAGATTAATAAGGAGAGGAAGAGGAGGGGGGGGAAGGTGAGCTACAGAATTTATTTATTTTATTTATTTATTAAATTTCTATACCGCCCCATAGCTGAAGCTCTCTGGGCGGTTCACAACAGAATAAAACATCAATATACAATTTGAACAACATATAAGATTCAAAACACACCAAAATGCTAAATGTTAAAATACAATATACTAAAAATACAAATATTAAATGTAAAATACGAAGATATTATAATGTTAAGTGATTAAAATGATTAAAAATGATTAAAATGCCTGGGAGAAAAGGTAGGTTTTAACCTGGCGCCGAAAAGATAATAACGTTGGCGCCAGGCGTACTTCAAGGGGGAGATCGTTCCATAGTTTGGGGGCCACCACTGAGAAGGCCCTTTTTCTTGTTGTTGCCCTCCGAGCTTCCCTCTGAGTAGGCGTCTGGAGGAGGGCCTTTGATGTTGAACGAAGTGCACGGGTAGGTTCATATTGGGAGAGACATTCCATCAGGTATTGTGGTCCTAGGCCGTGTAAGGCTTTATAGGTTAAAACCAGCACCTTGAATTGGGCCCGGAAACATATAGGCAGCCAGTGCAAGCGGGCCAGAATTGGTGTTATATGTTCAGACCGCCAGGTCCCTGTTACCAATCTGGCCGCTGCATTTTGCACGAGCTGCAGTTTCCAAACCGTCTTCAAAGGCAGCCCCACGTAGAGCGCATTACAGTAATCTAATTTAGAGGTTACCAGAGCATGAACGACTGAAGCGAGGTTGTCTCTGTCCAGATAGGGACGTAGCTGGGCCACCAACTGAAGCTGGTAGAAAGCATTCCGTGCCACTGAGGCTACCTGAGCCTCGAGTGACAAGGATGGTTCAAAGAGAACGCCCAAGCTACGAACCTGCTCCTTCAGGGGGATTGCAACCCCATCCAGAACAGGTCGGACTTCCATCATCTGGTCAGAAGAACCACCCACTAACAACATTTCAGTCTTGTCTGGATTGAGCCTCAGTTTATTAGCTCTCATCCAGTCCATTGTCACGACCAGGCACTGTGTGTCATCAGCATACTGGTGACAACGCACTCCAAAACTCCTGATGACTATACCCAGTGGTTAATAAATTTGGGCTGCCTCATTGAGGAGAACAAAGAGAGGAAAGGGAAGAGTGATAGGACAGAAGTGTCTAGGTTGTCATCCCGAGTGGTGAGCCAGCAAGAGGGAGAAGGGTGAAAAAGCAGACAGGAGAGGTCACAGTGTATTTAGAACAGAACAAATGCAGCAGACTCTGGTGATGAAAGGGGGCAACGGAAGTCTTTGAGTAAGCTCCCAACCAGGGAGGTGCTCTGAGCACAAGAGATCACCTGGGGTTCGGAGGACTCCTGGGCCCAGAACTGGGAGTAAGAGCTGGCAAGGTATTTGGGGCTGTCTATTACTAGCACTGTTATTTTTTATAATTTCATCTGGCTATACAAATTGGCCTTTTCTTGTTTCCCTTCCCTACACAACCACATCTTAGCCTCAAGACAATTAGATAAAGCGACTGGTCATTAAGTACCGATAATGGCTAATTTGTCATTAGACTCCACTGCAATGTTGCCATATTGTGCAATAAGCAGATAAATTGGCTCTAATTGCACAGCAATTCCAGCTAACCTTAAAAGAAGAGAAGAATTATGAGTGGGGTTGCACAGCACCAGCCTGGCACAGGCAAGAAAGAGAGAGAAGAGAATAGGAAGGGGGGAAATTATTCAGTCAGATTTCCAAAAATATCTGGGAAGAGAGAGGTTTCTAATATGACAACTTGCTCTCCTGATAAAAAATACAAGATGAAATAAGCTTCCAGTCTCATTATCTTTTTAAAGAAATGGGTCTTGACTGGTCACAGTTGATGTCCTTCATCAGGATAGCGCTGCTTATATTTTATATCAAAAGGTGGTCTTAAAACATGACTTCTTTTCTTAGGTCACAGAGGAAGCGGCATTAATTCACAGATCTGGCACAGCGAGGGCTGTGATTAATCCCCCAAACTGATACATTTCCTGCTGGCTCATGTCAAAACCTGAAAAAGATGTGAAGGTTCCACATGAGCGGGGGGGGGGAGGAAGCGAAATAATTCTGTTCAGTGTTGCTTCTTTGGACAAGGCCTATTAAAGAAAAAGAAGACTTGTCCTGATTTCCTTATTCACGACTCCTGGATTTTTTCAATATTGGAAACATTGATGACATCTGGCTAATAGTAAATGCTGGTTATGGATGGTTTGGCTTTGTGTGTGAGAAGATTATACCCTGCTTTTCATCAAACAGCAGCCCTTAGTCTAGGAGAAGGGATCTTTTTTTCAGCTTGAGGGCCGCATTCTCTTCTGGACAACATTTAGAGGGCCAGAGGTAAACATTTTGCAGGGTAATAAATAGTATTTTTATCTTTTGTACAGTAGCCTTGTTTCTACTCATTCTCTCATACACCCCTCTCTACCCTCCTTTCAGGCAAATGGTGCAGTCGTCCAGGGTCAGGGGGGTGTCTTAGACCCTTTACTTTTTTGGGAGCAGGGTCCCTGTGTCTCATGCATCCTATAAGACAATCAGCATGAAAGGGGATTGTGTTGGTCACTGGGAAGTTGTCTAATATGCTTCCTTGTCCTTTCCTGCTGATGGGAGCCAATCAGAGTGAAAGGAGGTGTCAGCCACTGAGAAGACTCTTTTCAGTAGCCAACACTTTTCATGCTGATTGGCTCATAGGGATGTCTGTTGTTGTGGAAGAAGGCTACTGCTCAGTAGCCAAAAAAGGGTGTGTGTGGCTGGGACTATCATGAAGGGACCCTGCACTTCTAAATCTGCTACTACACTACTGCAGGCAAACGAGAAGCATTATTAGAGTTCAAAGACACATGCCAGCCAAGCAAAAACGGTTGAGGAGTGTGCAAAGCAGAGCTAGCAAATGCTGTGGCTTGGGAGAATGTGTGGCCTTGGAAGAGTCCTGAGAGCCAGATGGCGGGGCCTATAGGTCCCTCGGCTTAACACTCCCCATCCCTGCCGTAGTTCTCTGGCGAACTGATAGGGCCAGAACATGTTTCTAGGGAGCCTTGGGGTCATAGCGGATAGCTCAGTGAAGATGTTGATCCAGTGTGCAAAAGCTGTGTGTGGGGGGGAAGATGCTATAGAGCTGGAAAAGTTCAGGAAAGAGCAACAAAAACTATCAAGGGGATGGAGCAACTCCTCTATAAGAGAAGGTTGCAGCATTTGGGGCTTTTTAGTTTGGAGAAAAGGCGAGTCAGAGGTGACATGATAGAAGTGTAAAAAATTGTGCGTTGTGTGGAGAAAGTAGATAGAGATACTTTTGTCTCCTTCTCTCATAACACTAGAACCCAGGGCCATCGAATGAAGCTGAACACTGGATGATTCAGGGCCGACAAAACTGCACACTTCCATAGTTAAGCTGTGGAATTTGCTCCCACGTGATGCAGCGGTGGCTTTAATTTGGCTTTAAAATTTGGATGGCTTTAAAAAAGCATTAGGCAAATTTACAGAAGATAAGGCTACCAGTGGTTATGAGACATGAAGACTATGTTCTACTACTGCTGTGACCGTGCCTCTGTACACTCACAAGTGGAGAGAGTACTCCTGCACTCAGGTCCTGCTTGCAGGCTTCCCATGGACATCTGGTTGACCAGTGTGAGAACAGGATGCTGGGCTTTTGTTTTGATCCAGTGAGTCTTGTCTTATGTTCACGGGTGAGTGAATGAGTTACTCCCTTGTTTAAGTCCAGAACTTATCCACTATAGCCCATATGAGCAAAACACCTTGGATAGCTCTTTGAAAGTTCAGACTAAAACCATGAGTGCATTCGCTGCTCTACTGACATCGGAGCCACCAGTCTCCACTGAGATGAGTCAGGATTTGATGTTTCTGGCATTGCAGCAATAGCCCATCTCTTAAGCTCCACATGTCCTTGAGTGCCTGGAAGTTCCAGTGGCAACTACTATAGAGTCTCTTTCCTGTTGTGAAGAGAACATGAGAGACTTTCTGTGTCATGTAAACCATCAAGTATCCTCAAAAATAATTTACTATTAGTGTGCCTCTGGATGCCTCTGCTGTTCAGAGGGTTGCAACAAGGGACAGGGCCTTTTCAGTTATGGCCCCCCACTTGTGGAATATTCTCCCCAGTGAAGTCAGCCTGGTACTATCATTAGCATCCTGTTGGTGCCTAGTAAAAACTGATCTCCTCTCCAATGTGTTTGACAGCATAGGATGATTTTGCTTTCTACCAATGGTATGTTTTTGCTGCTGTTTTATTCGGTTTGCTTTATATGTTATTGCATGGCTTTCATTGTTCTTTTTATTTTATGTACTGGTTTATGTTTTTAAATTTTTGTAAGCTGCTTGGAGACTATGTGCCAAGCAACAAATAAGTTGCATTTCTATTTATTGATAAGAAAATGCCCTTGGGATTTCTCCTGTTCGAGAACCCTTGAATACAGCTGTCTCAAGAACACAGATGTGCTCTTGCACAGTTTTTCATCTATATTCCAAGGGGTTTGAATGGGAGAAGCACTCCTGGTGGGTTGTGGACTCAAGTTTTTTATGCAAATTCTTTTAAGCACCTTTTAGGAGACATAACATGTTGTTTCTGCATTGCCTGGGATTCCCCCTCTCCCAAGTGCTCTGAAAATTACTGTTCTGAACTTCATATATGTGCAACCTGCCATGATTGAGGTAGAAAGGTTCTGTATTTTAAGGCCAAGCTTGCAAACAAACTCATTAGAACCTAGCTAGGTGAAAGTGATGAAAATATGACACTTTTTAAAATACTTTGTTCTTCACAGCTGTGTTCGATCTACTTCAAAGTCAGGAGCACTGATGTCTCCCTTGCTGATGAACAGTGCATTTAATATATGCTGGCAGAAATCTATTATTAAGCCAGAAAAGGTTTCCTTCTAATACTCTTTAAAATATGTTTGAAATTATATTAGATCAAACAGATTACAATAAAGGAGGGAAGGATGGAATTGGTCATCAAAAGGCTAATGCAAAAAGGCCTTTTCATCTCTCCTTAAAGACACAAGAATTTATTTTCATATAATGAAGAATGTCATGCCTGTTCAGATAGTTGGGGAACTTTTAAGAGCCATTTTTTAAAGGACTAGTCCCTGCTGCAGCCTCGCTCTGTTTCACTCCTGATTTGCAAGTTCTGCAAGAGATGAAACCACCTGTTATGTTACTTGCTTTTTAATGAATTCCTTGGTCAGTATGAACTCACTGAGAAGTAAGTTTAGAAAGTACTTTTCTGTGAGTTGAAATGCTGGGAAAGTTGGGGTGGAAGAGAACTTCAAACTCAAGCAGATTCTGAAGTGGACCAATGTAGTTCTCTGGTCCTTGCCTTGTGAATGGGAATATAGCTATCAATCAGGTTATGCACATCTCTGAATTTTACAACGAAGTTTTATTTCAGCAAAATGCAATGCCCAAATGCACATTTTATCAGGGTGGGGAATCATATAAAATGCATGTTGTTGGGGTTTTTTTGGGGGGGATTCATAGGAAAGCATACAAAAATGTGTAGTTTAAGGGAAAATTCATATAAACGGCATACAAAAAGGTGTGCAATCTAAATGTGACTTTTGCATGCTTTTTGTTTTAATCGGACAGGACAGACCAGTGATTGCGTGATTCTGACATGGAATGGAAATAGGGCTATCCATCAAACCCTGAAAAGAGGATTTGGATAACTACAGAGTTTCCTAAGGACAAGTTTGCAGTTGTACTTTTGATTAAGCTTCCCACTATGTGTTGCTCCCTGAGTTTGTGAAGCCAGGTCCCATGGCAAAAACAAAAAAAACCCTGTCAAACAACAACAACAAAAACCACCATCAAAGTTTTTGTTCATGATGCCCAAGTGCAGTATTTTTAAAATTTGATTTATTTGATTTGATTTATTTGATTTATTTTATTTTTTAAAAAATCCATATACAGGGTTTCACATCTGAATCTGAGTTTCAAAGGCCAGTTTAAAATATCTGTCTTTACCTAGTCTTCTTTTATGATCCCTGTATAGGGATATTTTTGTACAATATTTTTTACATTGGTGTGCTATATAGAAGCAGGTTGAACTTCAGAAGTGCTCCAAGCTGATTTGTAAGTAGATGCAAGAGGGGAAAATCAGCTCATACGTTCTTCAACAAAGCTGCCCCAACTTTAGGTCTTCAGGAGAGCATCAACTGCCATAAATCACTTGATTTTTTAAAAAAAATCTTACTTGATTGAATCTATGAAGTTCAGTCAATTGATAATTGATTGATGGATTAAATCTGCATATATATTCATGTTAAAAAAGGAATAGTTCAATAACAACCAATAATTCTGAAGAAAATGTGCTTTCTTAATTTTGTGTTTTCTTGATTTTGGATGTTTGCTAGTGCATTGGAGGGTTTTTTAATTTAGTTTTAAAAGAGCCAGCTCCCTTCTCTCACGCACACACATGGGTGGCAATGCCTTTTAAGGAATATGGCCACCATTTATAAGCATTTGCATGGTAAATAATCATTAAAACTCATGCTGACTAAAAGGTTTCATTGGTATACCTTTAGTCATTTTTGATCACTTACTATAACTATTTAACAAACTTGGTGTTACAGCCTTCATAACAAGTCCACAGGGCGAATGTATAGCACACAGAAGACCTGTAATTTAAGCAACACCGTATGTTCATTTCTGGTAAGCTTAAACTGTATGTGTTCATTTCTGGATTACTGGCTTCGCTTATTATCTGTGTAGTATGGGGTACGTGTCCTTGGACAATTCTTAGGCCAGTCAGGCATTAGTAAAAAAGAAGCTATAGTAGACGTTGGATATCCACCCTCAGGTTTGAAATGGATGGCTCCGTGGAAGGTGTTTTGATTATTTTATTTTGTTTATTTATTAAAATTGTTTATACACCACCTTTCATTTCCAAAGAGATGAGAACAGAAGAAGGGCCCTGTTGGATCAGACTGAAGTCTCATCTAGTCCAGCATTCTGTTCTCACAGTAGCCAACCAATCAGAAACCTACAATCAGGACCTGAGTGCAAGAATGTTCTCCCCATTTGTGATTCCTAGCAACTGGTAATCAGAAGCATACTGCCTCAACAGTGGTAATAGAACACAACAGTCATGGCTAGCAGCTACTGATAGCCTTACACCCCATGAGTTTGTCTAATTCACGTTGGGGACCCTTACATTTTTATATGCAATTTTCCCTAGTATACACATTTTTACAAGCAATTTCCCACATATACAATGAATGTTTGTATGTTATTTCACTAATACATGTATTTATGTACCTAGTATAATGAACTTTATACACATTGTTTATACACAGTCAGAGAAGTCCACATTTCAGAGGATGTCTGTGTTTCAGTTCATGTAATGTTTCAGAAAATGTGAATTAAGTAGATTCGCCTTTAAATGTGAACTGAATTGATTACACACACACACACACCATTCTTGTGACTAGGCAAGTTAGTGAGACGATGATGAAACATGCGGCAACAGACACCCAAATAATATACCACCTCTGAGCCAAGCAGAACTCTGAGCTTTAAATTGCTTAAAGTGGAGGGGAAGGCAAAGGGTGTGTGGCCTGGGATTTGCCTGTATTTCTGTTCTGTAGAATAAACCTCTGATGTCATTGAGTCACACCCTTCTTATTTGCAGGAAGTGTAGACCTAAGACATGATCTGTCTCCCGCAAGTTCTGTCCCTGCAAAAATACTAATATAAATTTGGGGTGGACATCATCTGGGAACAGAAAGATGGGTGTATCTCAGTGATGCCTGGTTCTATCAGAACCACAAATGGTGTCTACCGAATATGTATCTTGGCACTACTGCTTTTTAATTCATATATGATCAGTGTGATTTCTCATCTGTCTGCCCCCTCCCCCAGAAAAGAGTATGTATAAAATGGGTGATAAAATATCTCAGCTCTCCCATATGCAGATGACACAGTACTGATGTACTGGGATCTGAAGGCTGATCTGACAGGAAGCTGGATACAACATGTAGAATTTGCAAAGGAACGATTAGCAAAACCAGTGGTAGGTATTTTTGCATCTTTATACAAGCTGTGCTGAAAATTTCATAGAACTATGAAAATTTCATAGAAAAAACTTATCCGTCAACTTTTCGTTGGGGTCGAGGTGTGACCTCTAGAAATTTAAGCCCCTCAGAAATGGTTCAAAACAGATTTTTACAATCATTACTAGCATTCCCCCCCCCACCCCAGTTCCTTCTGAATTATGTAGAGCAGAACTAGCTGTAGTGACACAGTACAAACCATGGGCTCCTTCTGGGATATTATCATTATCATTTATTGGATTAAAGTTATCTTTCAGCGAGCCTTAGGATGTAATCCAATACATGTCTATTCAGACGTAAGCTCCATTGTGTTCAGTGGGACTTACTTCCAGGTAAGTGTATAGTGGATTACAGCCCAATTGCCCCCTTATGATAGTTTTTGAGCAAATGAACAATCACTCTTGGAAGGTTATCCCTAGTGGTGAAATTAGGCTCTTTCTGAACTGTCCTAAAAGAGTCTGGGGATGGGATTTTGCTAGAATGCTTTTGAGGCAGAAATTTGTTTGATGTAGCCCTACAGATGGATAGAGCAACTATTGCAATTTCTCAAACAGCACCATTTCATAAGAATTTTCTTTCTATTCTTCTTGGTCTACCTTGTCATTTAGAAGATTTGCAGAAATTTAAGAGAGAATGGCTTTCACTAAAGCTTGGTTAAACCTGATGGGTTTAGGGCTGTTTTAGACGGAAGATACAAGAGCAGATCATATTCATAGCATGCCTGTCCTTGTGGTTTAATGCAGGTTGAAGAGCTTGCACATATTGCTAAATAATGCCCTTTGTATAATGCATTACGAGAGCAATACTTGATACACATTTTAGGGTGATATGTGGAGAAGGCCTGCCTGTGAGACTGTAATCTAACTAGGAAGACAGCCTGATCTGTTTTCAACTATGCCATCCTCAGAATGTAGCCACTGAAATTAATGGATCTAAGTTAGTCAGGCCCATTAATTTCAATGGGTCTTCTCTGAGTTGGACTATTCCCAGATAAGTAGAGATGAGACAGGATTGCAACCTATGCACTGCAGCATAATGGTTCCAGGCATCAGCAGGAAGGCCTAATCCAGGTTTCCCCAACCTGGTGCCCTTCAAATGTTTTTGACTACAACTCCCATTGGCCTTAGCTAGCATGGTCAGTGGTCAGGGATGAATGGGAACTGTAGTTCAACAACATCTGAATGGAACCAGATTGGGAAGGCTGACAAACAGTGAACACTTCAATATGCTGGAATATATGTATCCATTATTATTTCTCCTTTGGGCATAACTAGCACAATTCCTCCATCCCCCTCCACTGATTAAAAGAGTGCTCATTGGCTGTTTGTGTGCGCTGGACAATCCTAAAGTCCTGAGGGTTTGCAAATTTAGTTGTTTTTAATGGTTAAATACCCTTCACGTTCAATCTATCAATTTTGAGAACTGAACTGTCTTTGAAATAATCACTTCCATCTTTTTATTTTAAACGAAGTAAAAAGTAAATGGTTCTGTACACTTTGTATAGAATTGGTGTAAAGTGTTCCCTTTCACACTTTGTAGCAATTATTGTCCTTTTGTCAAGAGCACCATACTTTTTATTAGTATTTCCCCCCAAGCTATTTATTGCAAATTATCCACACACAAAAGGAGGATTTTTGTCATTGAGAACATCATTTTATCTAATAAATTCTGCACAGCGTTTTCAAATAACACCTGTTAATTCTGAAGAAATAGTGTCATTTATACTGTTTCGTACCTCTTGCTTTCTCTGTAATGAAGGCAAATCATAGAATTGTAGAGTTGGAAGGGACCCATAAGGCCATCTAGTCCAACCCCCTGCTCAATGAAGGAATCCTGTGGAATAAAGATTCCATATTCTCTCCCCTGCCCCTTCCATCCATTAGAGTGAACATGGGATGAAATGAAAAGGCACTGTGGCCTTAATTTGTTTATAGAACTATAAAGCCCATGTGAAAGAAAAGGCAAGAATGAGATTCCTAAGATGCCACTTTAAGAAGAGAAATGAAATGAAACTGATGTGATGTGTAAATTAAAATATACAGGGGAGGAATAGCTAGCCAGACCATGCTCTTTAGAGCTTAAGTTTTTTTTTAATTCTTCAGTTCTGTTCTGTTCTTTCAACAAGTCCTCTCCCATCAGCTGTGAAACACTGGACTCCTACTGGGAGGAAGGGCCAGGAAATCAATCAATCAATCAATCAATAAAAAAGACAAATAATATTCTTGGACTGCTATTCTGGCCAGCCAGGGAGGGGGTGAGATGAGGTTGTCTGATGTGCCTGCACACACATAGGTGCATCTAGGGTGTGGCCAGAGGTTTTACAGGCATGGACCCTGCTTCTAGGCCACCTCTTTGGGCATTTATTCCCTGCATCTGCCCAGCCCATCCTCCATCCCAGTATATGATTCCCTCAGCACCTGACTTTGGTCCTGAGTAAGATTTTTCTTCCCTGCCTTCAAACTGGAGGAGCTTGGCAATTTTGTTTTGTTTGTTTTCTGTACTAGATTCAGGGGGTCCAGGGGACTATGGGTGACAGCAGTTAAATAGGTTGATTTGGTTGCATGCATTTGGCAGGAAAGTGTGGGACAGGTTAATGTTAGGAAAGGCAAGCACCTTTGAAGGGGAAATGCATTTCCCGAGGCCACCTGCTATAGGTTGTGGGACCCTTAGCCAGGATATGGAACATTGTTGAGGCTCACTTGCCCAGAGTTGTGGGACCTGGAAGGGAGTGGGCCTGGGGAATCTCCCTATCTACTATATGGTGGGGCCCAGGCTTTGGGACTAGGCCCTGTCATGACCCGGGTTCAACTCACCCAAGGTTGAGGTTAAAGTTAGCTTCCCACACATCTCATTCCCACCTCTGGATGTTATTAATAAAATGTGGCCCTAGTTCAGCCTGTAATTTGTGTCTCACCAACTTATTCCCAGCTCCAGTCACAAATGCCGCTCTACTAGAAAACCTCATGGTGTGTTAAAAGTATCCTGGCATAGAAAGGTATATGAAACTGAATGGGTTTGTGGCACAGCTGGTTCCTCCCTGAGACCACCTCCTTCATTTGAATTTTATGTCAACACTGGCAATGGAATAGTTTCCTCCAATGCACTTGAGGACAACAAGCTTGTTTTTTAGTTTTTGGCGGGGGGGATCTGATAGGCCTAGAAATGAGGAAGAAATTAAATTCCGTTCTAATTTAAATGTGAATCTTTTGAATTTATGCTTTCTGAAACAATACAAGAACTGAAACAGCCATCCATCAAAGTTTGCACTTATCAAAATATTACAATGCAGTTCTCCAGCCAACCAGTACTTACAAAAATGAATCTATTAGGGTGAAGTGTGGATAAAAATGGTGATGATGATGATAAGGGGAAATTGCCATGCACATTAGTAAAACTGCATACAAAATGTATTTAAAACACAAACGTGGAATTATATATATATATAAGCTCCATTTGTTATTATATTTCTGGAGCGTAATTAATACATAAATATTTTTGTACAGTCACATACATTGTTTTTTGTATCGGTTTATGTACTGGTTGTTTTAGGAAACTTGAAATATATAAGTGTATGATAGACGTACAATATTATACATATAACCAATGTGTATAATATGTGAGAAATGTTCGTATTTTAGCAGAAACTGTTTCGGTTTTTTTCTTGCTACTTGCTGAGACAAAGGAGAGATGAGAATTAGAAAGTATCTGTGCAGATAAGCTCCAGTTTGAGATTTTCAGGAAGTTCCATCCTCAATACAGGAATTCCTTGGAAAATAAGTTGTTGTGGAAAATATTCTCAAAGGAAGCAAGTCTGGAGAAAAAGCAAAACAGAACACTGGAACATTGATAGAAGTCTGTCTTGTGGTCAACCCTACACAGATTTATTTTGATGCATGACTTCAAAGTATGCTGTATCCTCTGTTTTCTTTTCTCATGTTTCTTGGCCAGCAATATTTCTTAGTTATGGAACCTTCTTGCATAGATGTGGCAGCCAAATTGCAACTAGCATTGGTGATGGCTCTGAAGGAGCCGTTGTGGTCTGTCAGCTTAATGAGCCATATGAAGAAGGAGAGGTTTACACGATGGGCCAGAGTTGTTACACTTGGCTTGGTAACAGATACAAGTTTTCAGAAATTACTATGCATGCATTCCAAAGCACATATTTGTCTGGCAGACTTGAAGGCACTTGGAAGAAACTGTCACAGTCTGTTAGGTAAGTCTCAAAATTAGTATGTGTACCAGGTATGTATTTAAATTGTAAAGGAGTGACTCTAAGCTGTTAGCCCTATTGCATCGACTCTGAACACTTTCCATCTCCCTCCCTTTAAAATGCTAATACGGGAAACAATTAATATAGAAGTATTATTATTGTTATTTATTTATACCCCGCCTTTTGGCCAAAGGCCCTCAAGGCGGCTTACAAAGAAAAATAAACACAAGTATAAAAATACATCAAGAAAAGCAATACAATTTACAAAAATTAAACTAAATATCAAATAACATTATTAAGAAAAACAAATGTCCAAGAAAAATTTTGAACAAGTGAATTTAAAATGGATCACTCTCTGTCTTTGCCAGCACAAAATATTCCATGCTTAGAGTCTCTGTCAGACACAGTTTACTCTGTTCCAGTCCCAGCAGACTGTTGGGATTGGACCCCATTTTTGAGACTTCCGTTTCTAAGCCAAACTCAGTCATCGGATGCAAGCTGAAAGGAGGCAGCTACCTGGGGATGGTGATGCACTTGGTGTTGACGCTCTGGGTGGTGACGGCCTTCTCCAGCTTGTCCAGCTGCCTGGTCTTGATCTTCTTCACGAGGCTCTTGACCACCTTCTTGCACCACTTCTCCTCCTGCCCGTTCTGCTTGCCATTCCTCTAGCCTAGCAGCCGCTTGATGATGGGCGGCATGAAGGGCAGGATGGACGACATGGGGAGGAGGAGAAGCGAGCCCGGGGAAGTAAAACTGCATAGCTGTGAACACCTTTGCTGTTATTAGAGCAAAAGAGAGCCATTTCCTTGCTCAGTAACATGGTGCAGAATGAATCCACACTGCGATTCAGTATCCTGGTTCTGGATAGTGTCATTTCCCCTTTCTTTAAGGAGTTTGTCTTTTTAGGTTGCAAGGCTGTGGGTAGGATCTCTTTCTTTTAACATGTTTACTGTACCATACCTAGATGTCAAGATAGTTGAGGCCACAGAACCCTGAATGGAAAGGAAACAGCCAACAGCACTGTCCAGCAAATGCTTAAGAATTTCATAGTCATAGAATAGTAGAGATGGAAGGGGCCTATAAGGCCATTAAGTCCAGCCCCCTGCTCAATGCATGAATCCAAATCAAAGCATTCCCAACAGATGGCTATCCAGCTGCTTCTTGAATTTATGCCATGGGGGGCAACCTCAGGCTCAGGGACCAAATGTGGCCCTCTAGGTCTCTTTTTCTGGCCCTTGGAAGCCTGCCTAGGCCTCGGAAGCCTGTCTCAGAAGCCATGACTGTTTAAAGAGGAATAAATGCCTGGTGTGGATGTGGTCAGAGTAGACCCACTGAATTAATACAGGGCTAACTTAGGTTCATTCCTTTCAGTGGGTCTAATCAGAAAAGGACACAGTCTAGTGAGCATACATATACATGCTCTCTCTCTCACACACACACAGAGCACCCTTGGAATGTCTGAAGAAGATATCATGTGAGAGGGCCAGTGTGGTATAATGGTTAGAGTGTTGAACCTTGGGAGACCAGGGTTCAAATCCCACTCAGCCATGAAGTTCACGAGGTGACACCAGTCACCATCTCTCAGCCTAATGTACCTCACAGGGTTGCTGTGAGGATGAAATGGAGAAGGGGAGAGCCACATAGACCAATTTGAGCTCCTTGGACGAAAGATAGTATATAAATATAACAAACAGACAATAGCACCCAAATAAGGCATACTAGGAGTAGATCCACTGACACAAATGGACTTACGCTAGTCTATTAACTTCAACACGCCTGCACTGAGCATTATTCTGGAACGGGTGGTGGCCGGCCAGCTCCAGGGTCTCTTGGAGCTTTATTTATTAAAATATAACACACTAAATCAAATTCAATCCAGCCAATTATTCAAATATAAAATACTTCGGGCAGGTGAGGGCAAAACCTAAGCGGAAGGGAATACTCCCTCCCATTCTGAAGGCAAATAATTCTCCTCAGACTGTAACTCCCCAGTCAAGGATGTGGGAGAAATCCTCCCTCCTTGCTATTGGAGTCAGATGTGTGGTTCCAACCCCCGCATCCTGGCCCCGCCATACAGGCGTTCACCATGATGTGCGCAAGCTGGTCCCATGAGGACACTCCCCAGATCCCCACCAGACATTAAGCCCTGATGGTTCCCTAGGGAGTGCCCTTTACCAGAATGCCTCAACCGCCTCAATTTTAACCCCAATATACCTCACCTGCCCGAATTCCATGCCAGCCAAAGCAGACACACCACAACCCAACCCGACAGGCCAACTGAATTAAACCCAAGCAGTATGGAGTAGGCAAAACCAAAGGGATTCTGAAATCAGGATCCCCCCCAAAAATTCCTACTCAGCCCCATTTGGCAACTAGCAGAGCCCATACTGACAAGGGAGGGAGGGAGGGTGCCACAAGGCAAAAAGGCAAGCGCTAGAGGAAGGACCAGTCTTTTATTTGCTGCTCGAACCCCCTCCTGATTGGTAAGATGATCCCACGTGGCTCAATCTGGAACTTCAAGAACCTTCCCGCGTCTTCTATTAGAATTAGGGTGGTGGCAAATATGCCCCTGCAAAGGCAGGAACGGCATTGCAATGTTAGCCCAAAGCTCCCAGCACTGAGTAAGACACTGGAGTGATCCTTAGGAGGGTGCACAGTGACATTTCATGGATCAGTAAGTAAAACCCAGTGTGTCTGAACCATAATTTCTTTGCACATCAAAGGTGCTACCTCAAGGCAAAGAAATGTCAAAACATATGTTTTGAAGTTGTTACCGTTCAGCACTGCTTGCTCCAGAACTGAAATAAATAAAGAGGATCCTTTTTCCCAATATTCAGCAAGGAGATGTTTTTTAAAGCTGAGCTGAATCTCTGGCTCCAAGGCATGATCCGAATCATGTAATGCTGTAACCACAAGGGTGCAAAGCCAGTGTGGTTCTGGTCAAGACCTGAATGGGAGACTTCTCGAGAACCCAAACTTTGCCACCACAATGGAAGAAAAGTGAAGTATACTGTATATCTAATAAGTAGTTGCCTCACATAGCCTTTAGTCTTCATTTTCATAAGTGGGAAAAAACACATTGCATTTTAAATGGTTCAGTAACTTCATGAATGAATGAATTTGTTTATTATGGTTATTGACCAACACACACAAACATATATTTGTCTGAAGAAACCAACAAAGACTTTTTCCTGATTTGCACTGAAATCAAAAGAAATTAGGCATCCTTCTCAGTGATAGATGAGGCGCACATCCCTTAAACAGAATACTAAGTTTTCAGGAGATCTCCCTGGATAAGTTAATTAGCAGAGGGACAATCAATGTCCCTGTACACTAACCATACATATTACAGCTCAGAAGAACATGTTCAACAGAGTCTATTGTTCCAACTCTACACAAACACAGATGTTAATTGAGGGGATTATTGAATTGCCCACTTAGCAGTGCTGAAGCCAACACAGTAAAGGAAGCCAAACTAAATGCTCTCCTATGCTTTGAAATGATTAATATATACAAATATGGAGCAGTGGTTATTCCATCATTTAAAGAGTTATTATAGAGTAATAGAGAAGCAGAGTGATTTAGCTGCAGTGCTCAAACACTGTAGATCTAAGTCTACTGGTCTTTGAACAACAAGAGGTTGGGTCTTTTTAAACCCATAATTGCCCGAAATCTCAGGAGAAAAGCCCAGCCTGAATAACTTCTTGCAAATTATACCAATTGCTAGGAATCGTAAGTGATTCCCTCATATAAGCTGTATTGCCAGTCATAAGGCTGTTGAGCTCAGGTCCCTGCCAGCTGCTTCCCCAGAGGAAACAGGGTTTTATCCAATGCTAGTCCTACTCAGAGCAGACCCACTGAAGTTATTAGAAATGACTAATTTAAGGTCATTAATTTCAACGTGTTTACTCTGAATAGGACTAGCATTGGCCACAATCCAGGATGCTGGACCAGATGGGCCTTTGGGCTAACCCAGGAGGACTCTCATGTTCTTAATTCACCTTGTTTCAGTGCTGCTGACATGGATGCTGCTTCTGTCCTTCTTTAACCTCATGGTCCTCAAAGGCACTGGCAGCAGTAGCCAGTAACAATTTTTGGTTGTAGGCTGCTCATAGTTAGTTAGGAGAGAGCTGCTGTCCCCTTTCCATCGTTTAACTGTAACCCATTGCAAATTCTTTTTCACATGACTCCCTTAATAATTGTGTGTGTGTGTGCTACCAAAAGCAGTGTCATGCTATCCCCCTGTAACTTAAGCTTTAAGGAATAAAACAGTTGTAAGTTGTTTTAAAAACACTTAGGGAAAAAAAGGATTGAGGAGTGGAAGGAGGATTTGTGTTGTGCAAGGGAAATTGCAGCTTATTAATGGAGCCCAGAGGCACTGAAATGTGACAAACTATTGGACCGCCAAAAGAAAAAGAAAAAGAGAACATCTGCATATTCAACGAAGCTGGGGAGGGTGTAATGAATTGGAGACTTGGGATAACAGGGGCAAAACTGTTTTAAATTCTCTGTGTGCTGTAACATGATAGCTGCAAGGCATACAGTGGGGAGAAAAGAACTTAAATAATCATGTTGGGATAAACAAAAGTCTGCACTGAATTAATTTCCCCCCAGTAAAATGGCTAAGTAACATATGTCCCAACCTGGCTAGATTCCTAATTTGCTAGTATGATAGTTTAATTATATGATTGATTGGGAGGGGCTCATAGCTGAGCCTGGAATCCAGCAAAGACTGCAAGGTCACGAGCATTGTCTGAAGGGCAAAAGAGAAGTGACTGAAATAATACCCCTTTGGTGATAGGAAACACACACACACACACACATACGTGTATCCGCATAGTTCCATCTGCAGTGAAGAACCAATCAATTGCTTGCTGTAGCGCTGCTTGAACCAACACTACCTCTCAGAGCTTGGCTAACTTTCATAAAATTATGCAAAATATCCAGCTGCTTCATCACACCTGGGGGATGTGGAAAAGAAAATAAGGGAGGGATGAGGCAGACAACGGGAAATGATAGAAGAAGCAAAATGCATTTGGAAGGGACTGGAAACTTTGTCCTGAGTTTAATTTGTGCTGTGAAATGTGGCTCAAACAGCCAGAGCACTCTACACCTATGGTGGGGGACTGGTTCTGGTCAGTGGGCCTGGATGGTTATAGGTTTGGCAGGTGGGCAGAAGAAATCTGCCAATCTCAGTTTATCTCAGTTTCTTGTTTTTCAAATCCTAAATTCAGTTCTCCACATTTACCCATCAGTTTCTTTTTAAAAAATACCCTCATGAAAATTCATTAGCAGTTTAGCATGAATTTAAGAAAATCAGAAGAGATGAGCTGGATCAGGCCAGTGGCCCATCTAGTCCAGCATCCTTTTCTCACAGTGGCCAACAAGATCCCTATGGGAAGCCCTATTTCTCCTAATATTAGTCCAACCACTATGCCATACTGGCTCTCAGAGATTTGGAAGCTAATGGTAAATTGCATTTTCAGTATATCTGGTGTTTCAAATGTGTATTGTAATGATTAATTTTTTAATTTGTTAGAAATGTTGCACTATACTAGATAATATTTGTTATTATATGTTTGAAGATGATGCTTTGATCTACATATATTTTTTCTATTCTGTTTATTTGTTCAATTTATATTCCACCTTAGTAATCATTTTTTTACTGGTTCCAGTGCAGGTTACAACTTGTATATTATAGAACAACACAATAAAACAGCTTTAAATAACTAAAAAAAAAATCAACTAAAACACACCCTAAAAGAATTAAAGATACACAAAGCAATGCAAGGCCACCATTGATTTAAGTGGCAATCAGGATTCCTTCAAAATTCATTTTTAAGTAAATGCAGCTCCTTTCAGAGCAAATGGCACAGAAGAATCCTTTGGACTAATTCAATTACAATATAGTTTATTTGCTATTGATGTGTGGACAGATTTCCTAATCAAATAATTGCTGTAATTAGAGTCATATATTTGATGGCACACACTGGGCGCCATTCAATTACCCTCTAAAATAAGCTCTATTCATAAAATACTTGTACAGAAGTCAGGTACTCAAATCAGTGCAGCATATTTTAGAAGAACTAATGTAATTAGAATAATGTAATTACAGTAGATAAACAGAATTTGACTGTGATGGAGGAAAAGCAGTGTGTTAACTCTGCCTTGGTTGATGATTTACAATAATATCACATAATAAGTACTGCTACGGCGATAAATTTGATATTTGGTTGCTTTATTGTTGGGAGTTTTGCTATCTGTTTTTTTAATATCATAAATTGCGCTCACTGTAAATCACATATAACTGCTTCTTTTACTTAATGGAGCCATACCAGAATTAACTATGAAAAAATGTATTGGTACTTCAGTATAAATGAGATGTGTAAGCACTGACACCGGCCATTGTAAGAGTTTACCACACAGACTGTCTAATCAGGAACAGGAATCCATACCTCAACAGTGAAAAAGAAGGTCCAGCTCAATTTTATTGATTACAAATAATAAAGCATTGGCTGTAAGGTTGCACAACAAAGTAAATGTCCACAAGGCTACCATATAATACCATATAAAGTTTTTTTTTAAATGTTTTTAACGTTGTTTTGTTTTTAATGTATTTTAAGGTCTTTTTATGATGTTTTAAAGTGTTTTTAGTGTTACTGTTTGCCGCCCTGGGCTCCTGCTGGAAGGAAGGGCAGGGCATAAATAAAATAATAAATAAATAAATAAATATAATACAATGCACACATAAGGTTCCACACAATTGGATGTGTTTGTGTGTGTAATTACCAATAAGTTCAACTTAACTTCATACCTTCAGTAAAAGGAGACAGTCAGTCCTCCAATCTTCAGATGGAACCAAGTCTAGGAGCTTTGCCATTCGGTCCAAGGCTGCACCGGTGATGGAACAGGCAGACTTCTTGTAAGACTTCAGTTTCCATCAGCCTCACCCAGCATCACTAGTGGTCAGAGATGATGGGAGTTGTACTCTGACAACATCTGGTGAGCCACAGATTCCCATCCTTGCTCTAGTTTTGCTACTGGCATTCTTGTAGTATTGTTCTTTTATGTTGTACCGTGCCTAGACATAGATATTAAAATAAATAGTGGAAGGAAGGAAGCCACTGAATTTAATTTTAAAACATTTATATACTGTTTAATCATTTGCATTTCTAAGCACTGTACACAAAAAACAAACCATACAAACAAACAAACCCTTCTCAATAGTGGCCCCCACCCTGTGGAATTCTCTCCCAAATGATCTACGCCATGCCCCGTCTATGATGAGCTTCCGCCGGACCTTGAAGACCTTGCTTTTCAGGCAGGCTTTTGGGGCGGGTTAGGTTCTTACTGTTTTTTAAATTTTTTAATTGTTTTACGTACTGTTTTTACCTTGTATGTCGCCCAGAGTGGCTGGACAACCAGCCAGATGGGCGACTAATAAATTTAATAATAAATAAATAAATAAATACTGACTAATGAACAAGATCATCTTCCATTTAATCCTATATTTTTGCTACATCTCCGCACCAAAAAAGATATGTTGTTATATGTTAATTTGAATATATATTGAATATTGAACTTTAAAAGGCATTCTAAAGTGACATACAGCATGACAACCAAAATGCCACTCATTCACATTAAAAACTTAAGTCTGCCATTCCTGTAAGTAAAAACGAGGGAGAGACTCAATTCAGTTAGCATTTAAAGCTGAACCTTTGAGAACCATTATGAGAACCAAAACAGCCATCTTTCAAAATTCGCATTCATCTGACTTTTGAAATGCAGTTCTCCAACCAAACAATGTTTACAAAAAGACATCTCTAGTGTGCATAAAAATGAATATAGACCACTTAAGACAATTTTTAGCAATATGATTGGACTTTATTTCCTACACAAATGAAGGACACAGGTATCCAGGTTTCCCAGTCTATGCTGAAGTTTGCCGAGCATAAAAAAACTCTTCATATTTGTCCTTAGGTGCAGTAGATACACTAAACATTTACAAAGCTTCTGTTTGTTAATTTAATCCCCCCCCCAGTTTTTATATGTTTAGAATGAGGATTTGGTAATTTCTATAGATCAGTGTTATTGCTATGTATTATTAAGCATAATGAAATGAAGGATCAAGAGCCAGTGTGGTGTGGTGGTTTGAGTGTTGCACTATGACCTGGAAGACCAGGGTTCAAATCCCCCCACAGCCATGAAGCTCACTGGGTGACCTTGGGCCAGTCACTGCCTCTCAGCCTCAGAGGGAGGCAATGGGAAACCCCCTCTGAATACTGTTTGCCATGAAAACCCTATTTGTAGGGTCACTGTAAGTCGGGATCAACTTGAAGACAGTCCATTTCCATTTTCAGTGAAGGATTAATAAATAAAAATGAGTATATTAGTGAAAATATCATTAAAATGCATTATATTAGGAGTAACTGAAGATATTTTGTCAAGCATTAGTCAAAACTGCATTCACACCAAAATGTTGAAGATTTTTCATGAGGGTTGAAGAACTGAATTTAAGATTTTTTTAAAAAAAGAGAGGAACAGAGGGAACCAGATTAGATGGATCCTTCCATCCCTACCTGTAAGTTATGCTTTGAGGTATTTCATAGCGCTGTGCATACTTCAGGGAATTACTGGGTTGCCCCTCACAACAACTTAAGGATTCCGTGCCATGGTTTCAAAGGGAATTATGCTTACTTGTGGAAGTTTATGCTTGCTTTTGAGTTGAGTTACTCTGTGTCCATCACAACTGAGTGTATATTACACTGTTTCCTGCTCTGCTTGCCCAAGCACAGCTTAGGTGGGTGGGGACATATTTGCGGCCTGGGGTTGAAGCCCTGGCTGCCATTTTGGTGGAGGGAAAGTGGTCATATGGTACACTCTGCATATGTGTGTGGTATGACACATGGGGGCGGGGCAGCAGAGCTTATTTAAGCCCGGACCACTCACAATCTCTCCTCTTTGGCTCTCGACACCCACCCCACCCCACCCCACCCTCCCGTTGCTATGGTGTGATGCTGGTCACTTTGGAGCTGAGTAGGAATTTTTATCCTGCCCACCATCGGTGGTGGGCAGATTTTTGCCTATTCCACATTGTGGTGGCAGGATGGAACTGGGTAGGGGGCATCATGTTTATTAAGTTGTTTAGGCTAATTTGGCTAATCTGACAATGTTAATTCACTTTGAATTTGATTTTCGGCTGTCCAGTCACTTGTGCTGGAAGGGAAGGGAAGTGAAGTAGGTAAGGACAACTAGGTGACCCCCTTAGGTACCTTTGGGAGTGCTTGGCAGCTCTGGAGCCCTGCAGTTCAGGGCTGTAGGGCCCGGAGACAGGATATGGGCTGCCTTTGGGGCCAACTTACCTCATCCGCCTGGAGTTGTAAAGCCCCAGAGGGTGATGACATGGGAAAGCCCCCCTGCTCACCTTCGGGTGTGGTGGGGGTAAGGGATAAGCAGAATGGCTTGACCGTGCCCCGTCAGGGGCTGGTCACCCTTGAGCTGTAGTTCATCTGTTTGCTTATAGACAGCTCCTGCACCTACGTTTCCCCTCTGCAGGTTTAGTTTAACAGGGTTTCTTTGAAATTTAATAAAGGGGCCCTTTGTTAAACCCAGTTTACTGTGTCCATTTATTATTTCAACCTTCGGCCATAATATAATACAAGGGCAGGATTAAGGATATCTGGTAGAATGATGAGGTTTGAGGTTTGAAATGATGGGATCTGGTTTGAAAGTGAAGACAGGAGGACAGCTTATTCCTTGTAACCTAATGCAGTTGTGTGGATAGTGTCATCATGTAGTTTAGTCACTCGGTGGCACTGGGTTTCTTTATATTTGGGTGCGATTTCCTGGTACTCTTCTGTTTTTGTTGGAGGTCTTGTCTGATGGGTGTGTCCTCCAATTCTTTCATAAAGGCAGTAACCTTCAATCTTTTTAGAACCATAACTCAGCTGTCATTGGGGTGTACTGTTTGTTTGCCACAGGAATTGCCAATGTGGTCTGTGTGAGCACAAAGGAACTCTCCGTGCCCTCAAAGCATCAGAGCCTCTGTACCCCATTCTCTGCTCCCTTGGTCATGAGGTGGTGAGATTGGTTACATTTTTCTCCCTTGAGAAGTTCATAAGAACTGAAAGTTGGAAGAAAGTTGAAAGAATGATAGTCTTTCCCATTTCCTCTTTCATCTCTATGTGCTTTACAAGGTTCACATATGTACATCTCATTACTTATTACATCTTTCACATTGTTTTGAACTTTTTGCATCTCCACCCTTCTGTTTCGAAAAAGAATACCACCTTGGGGGGAAAATGGGAATGATATCACTGAAGTGGACCACATTATGTTGTTGGTAGAGCGATGATTTCCATACTTAAGTTTATTTATAAATACTCAGGTTATTTAGCATAGGTAATGATATCCTCAAAAGAGCTTCATTCTTCATGCAAACAGGCTGTAGTTGAATAAATATGGCAGAACAGTGAGCAAACTCACTCTGTACTTTGTCAAAACTTGGGGGTATGCTTCTTTCAGGCTGTGTCGGGGAAAAATCAAGAAATGTTGATGGCTACAGAATCTCCAAAGTGTGCCTCTCCCATAGCTATGAAAGCTGTCCCACACATTTCAGTGAAAGGAATATCATATATATTCATATTTCCTTGCATATGTGAATCTAGTAATTTCACCTACAATGGGGCAGTACATGTAGGTGTGGGAGACTTGTGTTTGCACAGCCAAAAGTCACCCCTTGAACATGGTGGCACTGTGTTTTCCACTGACTATGTATCCAAATTGCATTCTCTGGTGCAGAAAATTACATGCACACAGCAATGTGCTTTCAGATTAATTGTGCATTAAAAAAGAATATTGTGGCATTCACATCCAAGAACAGTTTGTGAGTCCCTTGTTTTCACAACAATTTGGATATCAGTCTGGTTTGAAAAGTACTCTGTGATGTGTCCCAAGGGCTGTGTGGATGTGCAGTTGGCAATATTAAATATGTTGACAATCGAATTTTGGAACTTGACTCACTGTCATTTTACCAAAATTCCTCTCTTGGGTAAGAGAGAATAAATGGCCTTATTAAAACTTTGGAAATCACATTTAATCATGTTCTTTACTAATACCCTAGACAAGCCCATACAATATGTTTTATTTCTACATGCATGTGGGCACGCGCAAATACACACACACACACACACACACATTCCAGAAATCATTGGGGATTTCTTGATAGACCGTGCCCTGAAGGTAATAACCTTATTCAAACTACGGTTGTTTCCAAACTGATGCTATTTTTGGATGGGATTCAATCACAAACTAGTAAATTAAGGTCACACAGTTATAGTTCATTGGGAGGTCAATAAACAACAAACTATTTCCCCAAAAGACCAGACTCTTTTTGTGATAAAGAAAGTGACAGCAAAATGCACTGGAGAATGTGGGATAACAATCAGTTTGACACAACACCATGAAACCCTTCTGGGAACAGATTGGAATGAATGCTTGTTATGTAGCCAGCATTGTCTAATCACAATCTGCAAAGAAATCTTGCTGAATGCTCAATAAATGGGTCACCTGGAAGCATCCTAACTTGGTCTGGATTGGAGACCACATGAGAATTCTGTGCATGCTCCCTTGCATTCCTCTCATAGAAAAAAAATGCAGCATATAAGTGGGGGAAGATAATACTTATAAAACTTTTCTAAGTCACCCCAGCCTTCAGAAATGCATTAAGCAGCTGATTCTGCCCCTTGCCTCACAACCTTTGTACCCTTTAGAACTTCCAAAGATGTCTGCCCCAACCCCCACCCCTTCTGGTTGCACAGTGAATTAATGGGCAGTAATTCACTAGTAGAGCACGTACTTTGCATGCAGGGGATGCCAACTTCAGTCCTCAACACCCATTCTGAGTAGGAGGGGGAAAGCCTCCTGACTGAATCCTTGGAGAACCACGGCCAGTCAGTATAGACCAGGGAGGGGGAATGTGTCCCTCTGCAGATGTTGTTGATCTCCAGTCCCCATCAGCTTCAACCAGCCTGGCCGATGATCAGGTGTGATGGGAATTGTACTCATATAACATCTAGAAGGCCACATGTTCTCCATCCTTGGTATAGACAGTACTGAGCTTGATGGGCCAGTGGTCTGAGTTGCTGTAAGGTGGCATCTTTTGTCAAAGGGAAGGATCATACATAGCTCAGTGGCAGTGCACGCAAATGGTCACAGGTTCATACCCTAGCATTTACTGGTAGGGCTGGGAAGGGCCCTGCTTGACACCTGGACAGCGGCTGCTAGTCATTTTCAACAGTATTGAGCTAAAGGAACCAATGGTCTGCCATGGGATATCACAGCTTCCTTAACTACCTAATGGACTCTGCAACACACACACATGTCTTCCATTCATACTGTCGCTCATATCTGAAGCCAGTGCTTCCTATTCAATTAATTACCAAAAGAGACATCATTTTGCAGACCAACTCAATATACTTTCTTTCATGGTTTTAAATTTTATAACTTTTAAGAAATCAAATCTTTTCAATCAATTTTAATTTGCTAATGGGTTTGGTTATAAGTACTTTGAAATCCAATTGTCCTTGAATAATCATATTCATCCAGGCAGATCTTCAACTAACTTTTTTTCTTTTTTCTTCAACCAAGTTGTCTTTTAGGAAACTGTTATATTTATAAGGTGACCTTCAGTACTGATAATATTTTGTGTGTACCCTTCCTCTGTGTGTTTGTGTGTTTGTGTGTGTGTAAATATGGAAAGATCAGTCAGTTCTGGTTCGCTCAGTTTGGACTTCCTGATGAGATGGTATCTGCAGGATGCCCTTTCCTGTAGAACACAGTGATTGGGTGGGTATTTTATTTATTTATTTATTATTTAATTTGTATCCCACCCTTCCTCCCAGCAGGAGCCCAGGGCAGCAAACAAAAGCACTAAAAACATTTTAAAACATCATAAAAACAGACTAAAATACATTAAAACAAAACATCTTTAAAAACATTTTTAAAAAACGCTTTGAAGACATCTTAAAAAAGAAAAAAGTTGGGACTTCCGGGAAGGGTGACTTAGCCTGTGCCTGCTTTTGAGACGGGCTCCTGCCTCAAAAGAAGCTTATTCAGATATATCAGTCAGATTTTTTTTTTTTTGACTGATTAAACTTCTCCCGGGTAGGGAGAAACGAAGAGATTAACCTCAAAGCCTATTTTTGTTGGGACGACCAGATCTCATTAATTTATGGGACGAGGTCCAGCCGACGAAGGTGGGACGGATTTTCAACAACAAGCTCTATCTGATAAAGCGAACGTTCATCTTATCTTCTAAGAGAGAACGCACTAACAGGCAAGCACCCTTCTTTCTATATTTTTCTTTTACTTGACTTAAATTGTTGCTGTTTAAAAGAGATTTGCCAGATTGATCGGTTTTTGACATCTCACTGGGGAGCCATAACTTCTCTCTGCTACTCACTAATTAATAGCTTATCTCTGTTTTTGTTGCAAAAAGCTGTCCTGGATTTGCATTCTAAAGATATACACAGAAGAGGGATTTCTATTCCAGATTTTTATTTTGAAGAATATTATATTGTCTGAGACTACTCTCTTTTTGGTCTATTTTATTTTGACGAATCTGTTTCCTGACGACCGCCATTAATTGTTTCGATCCTGGGAACTGCATTTTGTTTACTTAAGCATGGAGAGATAAGGCTGTCTGCTCTGTTTATACTGTGATGTCACCAAGTTTGGAGTATTAACCCAATTGTTGCTGAAATAAGAAGTGGTTTTCCTATATTTTTCTTTTAAAATGGCAATTAAGAAAGTGGCTGAGAAGCTGGAAATAACTATGTTTCAGAAAATAATGGATGAGATTGAGATAACGAAACAAAACCTGCGACAGGGTTGTAAGGAGCTGAAAATTGAATTGAGTAAAATGAAGCAGGAGATTAAAGATATAGGGGTCCCTGTGAGAGAGGTGACCCTGGAAGGGGTCCCTGTGAGAGAGGAGACCCCGGAGATTGGAACAAACGTGGAACAGGAAAAAGATTTGGAGTCTATGGACTTTAGAAACAAAATCTATTGTTTGGAGACACAGGAGATTAAAGACATAGGGGTCCTTGTGAGAGAGGAGACCCTGGAGACTGGAACAGGGGTCCCTGTGAGAGAGGAGACCCTGGAGACTGGAACAGGGGTCCCTGTGAGAGAGGAGATCCCGGAGATTGGAACAAACGTGGAACAGGAACAAGATTTGGAGTCTATGGACTTTAGAAATAAAATCTATTGTTTGGAACTCAATGTTATCTCTGAAGAAATTAATGAAGATTCTAGAGATAAAGTTATCAATGGCATGGATAATCTTCTGGACTGGAATGATGTGATGGAGCCCAATATAGAGAAAATCTATGGAATTAACTGCAGCCATGTGACAATGGAAAAACTTTCAAGAGATGACCCAGTGTATTTTGAAAAAAAGAACAGAGATATGATTTTACAGCAGTATTTCAGCAACCTATTCAGAATGGATGGCAAGAAAATATTTGGGATAGAGGTAATTCCCATCAGACTCTTACTATATGACTATGGCTTTGACAGCAAGATTATTATGGAATACTGATAATGGAAGATTGGATACTGAAATTACTGGACTTAACAAGACTACTGAAGATGGAAGATGGAAAATGGAACTAATAGGGATAATAGAACAATGGCTACTGAAATTACTGAACCTAACAGATTCTGATGTGATGGATTAATTGAAATGTTTATTTTGACTATGGTTATGACAATAAGATTATCATAATTAGTAATGAGATGGATTAATCGATATGCTTATCTGGAAAAAAAAATTGATAGATATATTTCTTAAAGAATTGAAACCTCTCTTTGACTTTTTGTGGAAAGAATAAAGTAATGTTTATGAGATTTGATGATTAAGTAAGATAACTACTGGAGGAAAGTGATTTTATAATATGACTTAAGAGACAGGATTGTTATATATTATAGACTTATAACTGATTTGATCTTTGACAAATGGGAAGTCAATATTTTACTCTTTACTTTTTATTTTTGTTTTTTTTTTTCTTTTTTTCTTTTTGTTTAACTATTTTTGATTTTGTTTTTTGTCTTTGAATGTTTTATGATTTTGTCTTGTATGTTTTATGAAAATCTGAATAAAAATTATTGAAAAAAAAAAAAAAAGAAAAAAGTTTAAAACATATTGGGGGTTTTTTAACAAAAAAGGTTTACAAACATATTAAAAAGCAGTTCCAACACAGATGCAGACTGTGTGCAAGTGGTATCCTATTCACAAGTTGTATAGGGCTTTGTACACTGATACCAGCACCTTGAACGTATCTCAGTAGCTATTTAATTAATCATCTTAATTCATTAAATTAAAGCAAAATTAAATTGCTGCCTTTGTATGGCTATCCAATAACTCACAAATAAACACAACACAAACAATGGCAACACTGTTGTCAATAGTAATGGCAGCAACAGTATAAAAATAATGTTTTGTTTCCACCAGAGAAAGTAGTAAAACAATTAGTAGCATAGCTATATAATAAAACACACATTTTAAATTAAGAATCTCATATTATAAGAAAAACACAAGTTTTAAAAGACCTGCATGAATAAAAAAAGGTCTTCACCTATGTGTGGTTTAAAAAACACCCTATAAGGATGGTGCCAGGCGGGCCTTTCTAGGGATGCTGTGGCACAACTAGGGTGCCACTACAGAGAAGAGAGTAACTGCTCATCTCGCTTCATTTGGTGGAGGACACTTAGAACAGCGTCTTTGGAGAGGACCTTAAGGATGCGGGTGGGGAATATATTCCCTGTTGTCAATGCCTCTTTACAAAACAAAAAAGGATCCATCTTAAACGGTGCACAGAAAATATTAGCAAGAGCTTCGTTTGAACAAAAGATAACAACACTGTTATCGTTTCGGCGCCAGGTCAAGACTTCCCTCTTCTCCCAGGCATTTTAGCATGTGTTTTAAATTGTTTTTATATTGTTTTAAATTTTAAAACTGTGTTTTAAATTGTTTTTAAAATATGTGTTTTAAATTGTATATTTGTTTTAATGTTTTTGATTGCTGTAAACTGCCCAGAGAGCTTCGGCTGTGGGGCGGTATACAAGTGCAATAAATAAATAAACAAATGACATGTTCTGCACAAGCTGTGCCATCTCCTATAACACTCTACATTAAGTAGAAAGTTGACAGAGATTGTGTAATCAGTTGCTGATGACAGCTACTATTTAGCCATTCTAATTTAAATCCACAGTGTCTGATTCAGCCTTTCCCAACCAGTGTGTCTCCAGATGTTGTTGGACCACAATTCCCATCTTTCCTGACCATTGGCAATGCTGGCTGAGGCTGATGGGAGTTGTGGTCCAACACCATCTGGAGGCACACTGGTTGGGAAAAGCTGGTCTAATTTATGGGAGGTTTAAGAGTTTTCCATTATGGCTATGTTCTACTTCCGCAGCCCGGGGCAGTATGCTTCTCGATACCAGTCGACTGGATTCACAGGTAGGCAGAGTGTCATTGTGTTCAGTGTCTAGTTGGTGTCTTCCCATGGGCATCTTGTTGGCTGCTGTGAGAACAGGTTGCTAGACTAGATGACTCTTTGGCTTGAGCCAGCAGGGCTCTTCTTATGTTCTTAATATCCCAAAGGATGCTTGTGGGGTGGGGTGGGTGTTGTGTAATTCATAACTAGAGAAAGAAACATTTATCTAGTTTTCAGTTGATGTATGAGTACCTTTTTGAAGCACTGCATTATATGCCCAGATTATGCATCATTTGGTTTAGGCTGCGATCCTAAACTAAGGATTAAGCACCACTGAATTTAGTAGGACTTAGGTCTGTATACAAGAGCCAGTGTGGTATAATGGTTAGAGTGTTGGACTACGACCTGGGAGACCAGTGTTTCCCCACACAGCTCACCAGGTAACCTTGGGCCAGTCACTGCCTCTCAGCCTTAGAGGGAGGCAATGGGAAACCACCTCTGAATACCGCTTACCATGAATTTTCATAGGGTCACCATAACTCAGGATCAACTTGAAGGCAGGCCAACAACAACAACAAAGAAACTGTAAAACTGCCAATATCATAATGCCTGTTTTACAAATTTATAGTGCTTCCACACTTGAACAACTCTCTACAGTTGTGGTCAGTACACTTTTTTTTTAAAGTGGCTCCTAAAATATCTTTCATTCTCTCAAGTGTCAAAGGTCAGGGTAAAGAGGTGTTTTTTCAGCATAAAATGAAAGCTGTATAATCGAGATTCCAGACACAGCTTTCTGGGGAGGGAATTCCACAACTTAAGGGCTCCCACAGAGAATGCCCTCTTCCAGATCACTAATCCCTCCCCACCCCTGAGTTTCTGAGGGCAGAATTACCAAGAGGGTCCCATCTACCAATCTTAACACCAGAGAGGGCCTGTATGGGAGGAGATGGTCATTTCCAATATTTGGGCCCTAAGTAGTTCTGTGCTTTAAACACTAGTATGTAAAGTGAGCCCAGAAATGACCTGGCAACCAATGCAGGGGCCACATGAGTTCTAAATGAACCCCCAGCAAGTAATCTGGCTGCTGCATTTTGGACCAGCTGAAGTTTCTCATTTGACTTCAGGAACAGCCCCACATAGAGCACATGGCAACAATCCTGTCTGGAAGGATTGAATGAAACGTAACATTGGTTTCTGATGGTGCACCCAAGGGCATATATGTGACCAATGGGATTGTTGAACTCTTGGGCATGTGAAATGAGGTGTGTGGCCAGGGCCAGCCCAGGACATTTTCCTGCTTGAGGAGAAGGACAAGATGGCACCTTCCCTCCCTATACTATGTACAGACACGAACTGGACTGGCAGTTGGGAATCACATTCTTCACCACAGCTGGGGGCACCAGCATAGCTTAAGGGTCTCAGGAGAAATGTGAGGGGTTGATATGCTGTGGGGGAATGGCTTTGATAGACTCCCAAGGACCAATTAGAGAGTCGTGGATTTAGGCCACATTTGAACCCTGGGGCTGAGTGAGGTTTCACAGCCCTGATTTATGCATAGAAAATTAAATATATTTACTACTTCTGCATATATACAGACTATTCCTCTCTCTGTACTATGTTCTGTTAAACCAAAAAATTGGAGGAGGGAGAAAAGGGAAAATTTAGGAGTAGGTGTTTGTAAGTCAAATACTAAGAACTCTAACTGTGCAGTCAAAATAAAGCATGCTAATTAGATAACTTGGGATGGTCTTTATTAAACATGTCTCCACTTTTTGCTTCTCTGTTTTTAATATTCATGCACAATCCAGCTTCGCTTCAATTTCAAACCATATGGAAATGTTTCATGCAAAATTCAGTTTAACTGTTTCCACAAGTTCCATTTCAGACCATATGGAAATATTCTCCCTTAGAGGTTTGGACATATGGGCCCCCTTCCCACGCTTATCCAGATCCATTTTTAGAAAGATGCTTGGACCTCTCTCCTGCAGATTCAGTTAGAGTTTGGCTTAATGTCACCTGCTAAGCAATAGCAGCAGAAGGCTGGGGGGGGGGAGGACAACTGTTAGGACTGGGGAAGGGCGTTGGAGGAGCATTTATTACCTAAAAGAATGGGTGCCAGACATATTTGAAAGGAGGCAAGTCAGTGGAGGCTGGACCATAGGGACAAAAGGGGAACTGCCCTACCAATATCGATCTGCCCTCAGCCATCCCCCACCTACCTGCCCTCCTGCTTACAGGGACAGAACTAGAATTAGGCTGCAGTCCAATACATGTCTGCTTAGAAGTAAGCTCCATTGGGTTCAATGGGACTTACTTCCATGTAAGTGTGTTTTGGATTGCAGCCATAGTTGGCTCTGCCTATCATTAGCTCTGGTCTCCCTTTGCTGTTGAGCTCCCTGCCTTCTGCCCCACCAGTCCGAATGGGTGCCAGCCACCACTGAAGTAAAGTGTGTGTGTTTCTGGAGGGTTCTTACTTCATCTTCTAACATAAGGCAAGATGAGTGCTCACTTCTCCAGGTTTCCATCCATTGCTGAATTTCTTCCCAACTTAGGCTGCAATCCACTACATGTCTACGCAGAGGTAAGCTCCTTTGGGTTCAATGGGACTTACTCCCAGGTAAGTGTATATTGGATTGCAGCCTTAAACCCTACTGGATTAAGTGTGTGTGTGTGTGTGCGTGTTTTGTTACCTTAGCCAACCCATATGGTAGAATCCAGTGGCTAAATGCTATGTGTGATTTTGGGGTAGAGATGGGTAATTTTTTTTTCAATTTTAGTTTTACATTTTCTTAATCTTATTTTTAGTTCACCAAATTTTCTCTCTCTCTCTCTCTCTGTGTCACACACACACATACACTTTTATGAAATATCATCAGCATTTTTGTATTAATTATGCCTAATGTACACCTTTTTCTCTAATACAAGGTATTTCTGTATTTCACTAATATATTTTTATGGACACTTTCCCTTACTATATGTATTTTTGTACACCTTTTTTGAGGAGGGGGGGTTGGAGAGCAGCATTATGAATTTCAGAGAAGTGCAAAGTTTGAAAGATAGCTGTGTTTTAGTTTCCATACTGTTTTGGAAAGTGTGAATTACACATTTCTACCCCATCCCTGTTTTGCGGTAGTGTTTTGAGTTTTTGTTTTCAGAACCAAACTATCTTGTGTCTTACCTGCTTCCAAGTTTCAGTTGTCTCCCCTTATTTAATTAGAAGCATATTTTGAAAGACAGTAGTGTTTGACACATAGGAAAATGGGGTGAAATTTTAACCTTTTTCATGGGCCAATGAGAGTGCTGGTTTTAGCAGGTTTCTGAAGAATGATGGAATGGACATTTAATTTATTTGGACCTATGCCAAAGTGTGATGTTCTTTCTCTACAACCTGTTTTATTTACAAGGGTTACAACCTCCCAACAATCCTATTTGAAAAAGTTAAAGGCTAATGAGCTATATGTGAGTGTGTTCATAATGGAAGAGTTACAATACTTCTGATCTTCAGAATAAGCTCTGTAAAACCAAACAAAAACTCTCTGTAAAATTAAATCTTGTTCACAAAATATAGTGGGCAGGGTAAGAGGGACAACCAGTCGTGCATCAGCTAAATGTGTGAAGTTGTCCACTTCAATTAATGGTCGTACTCCAGAGCTAGCCAACCTGGTGCTCTCAGCTATTGTTAAACACTACAGTTTCCATTAGCCCCAGCCAACGTTGCCAATAGTCAGGGATAATAGAAGTTGCAGTCCAACAACAGCGTGACAAGGGCTTCAACAAGGTCACCTGCTCTATCTACTGGGAACTCCCCCAGGGCATTCAGGAATCATGTGGGTTCCATTAGTCTCCAGGGGTGGATAATCTGTCCACCACTCCTGCAGGGGAGGATTGAAGCCATAAGGCTAAACTTCACTAGAAAGTGGTCTGACCATGACAGTGGGATGGCATCCATGCCCCCCCCATCTCCAGACCACCCCTTCCTCCATCTGTAGCAAAAACCAAGTTGAGGGTGTGCCCTGCCCTATGTGTTGGGCTGGTGACAGCTTGAGACAGCCCCATGGTCGTCATGGAGGCCATGAAGTCCCAAGCCAGAACACTAGAGGCAGCATCAGCATGGACATTGAAATCAACCAGGGCTATCATTCTGGGCTCCTCCAATACCACAGCTGAGATGGCCTCTGCCAGCTCAATCAGAGAAGCTGCTGGGCAGGGTGGACGGTACACCAGCAGCAACCCTAGTTTACTGTCTCCTTGGCCTGACACCAGGTGTATGCCCTCACAGCCAGCTCCAAGACAGAGTGGTTTCCTGGTGACAGAGATGGAAGTTCTGTGGATCCACAGCAATTCCTCCCCCCATCCCTGCAGCCTGTGCTGATGTTGCACCGAGTATCCAAGTGGGCAAAGCTGTGTCAGATCAACTCCTCCCAGGTATCAGTAATGCACCAAACTGGCATCTTCATCCACAATCAGATCATGGATGAGTGTGGTCTTACTGTGTACCTATCTGGCATTAAAACAACAACATACACAGGGCAGTGGGCACAGCAGATGAGCAATGAGGAACCCGTCTATGAGAGAAGTGGGAATGAGAAACAAGGTGTAGATAGCCTTGCCCTCATCTTCTATGGTAGTTCACCACCTCCCCATGGCCATACCTCCCTCTACCTTGAGCACTGAAATTGGGGTGGTATCACCCATATTTCTCCTTACAAAGAGGAATGGGAGCAAGGAACAAGGCGTGTAATAGCAAGACGTATGTTATTTTCAAGAGTACATGCATTTTTCTGCATGCTTTGCCCTAGTATATGCACTTTTCTTTACATATTATTGACTAGAGAACTGCACTGTGACATACAGAGAAGAGTGAATTTTGAAGGATGGCTGTGTTTCAGTTTATCTACTGTTTCTGAAGGTGTTATTTGGAAGGTTTGCCTTTAAATCAAACGGAACTGAATCTCTCCCTCATACACAGTGCTTCTTTTTTGTGGTGGGACTCACTGGTACAGAGCACCGACACCACTTTTTTTGCTGCCCTGGGCATCGCAGCAGTTTTAACAAGGTATGAGTAACGACATCTCATTTTTTACCCCCTCCAAAAAACCCACTGCCCATACCTAGTGTGGAATGAAAACAAGGGGAATGATCAAGGGGATGGAGCGACTCCCTTACGAGGAAAGGTTGCAGCATTTGGGGCTTTTTAGTTTAGAGAAAAGGCGGGTCAGAGCAGACATGATAGAAGTGTATAAAATTATGCATGGCATTGAGAAAGTGGATAGAGAAAAGTTCTTCTCCCTCTCTCATAATACTAGAACTCGTGGACATTCAAAGAAGCTGAATGTTGGAAGATTCAGGACAGACAAAAGGAAGTACTTCTTTACTCAGCGCATAGTTAAACTATGGCATTTGCTCCCACAAGATGCAGTAATGGCCACCAGCTTGGACGGCTTTAAAAGAAGATTAGACAAATTCATGGAGGACGGGGCTATCAATGGCTACTAGCCATGATGGCTGTGCTCTGTCACCCTAGTCAGAGGCAGCATGCTTCTGAAAACCAGTTGCCGGAAGCCTCAGGAGGGGAGAGTGTTCTTGCACTCGGGTCCTGCTTGCGGGCTTCCCCCAGGCACCTGGTTGGCCACTGTGAGAACAGGATGCTGGACTAGATGGGCCACTGGCCTGATCCAGCAGGCTCTTCTTATGTTCTTATGTTCTTTGTGTGTCTGCTGAGCTTTACTGAGGAGTTAATGCTCCCCTCTCTTTTTTCTCTCAGAATGGGCACCATGTTGTCTTTGCTTAGTAAATTGTCCTGGGCCTTCAATTCCATTCCTCCTCATGGAGCTCTATTATCAAGTGCCCACGTCTTTTGTGCAGTGACATTAAAAGCCTAGTGTCAGCTCTTGGTGGCATTTCTTTCTTACCATGGCACATTTCACCCAGGTTTTTCTTCTCAGAATGAAAGTTAAAAGTGTCAGGATGTCAGGCTAGGAAAGAAACATGTCTGAGCACAAACATTTGTCTTCATCTTGACATTTTGCAAAGGCGGTTGCACCGGTGGCTTCAGGCTCATTTCCTGCTTTTGTCCTGCAGTTAAACCTCTTTAATAAGGTCAGGTAGAAAACCTTGTCATCTTCTGCTCTGTCGTCTTTTCCCTTGCACTGATTTAGCATCCATATGTGACAGGTTCATTATGAAAAGTATATAGATGCGCTCACAGACAGGAGTTACCTGTGACCCTCCAGATGTTGCTGGACTCTAACTCCCAGCATCCCTGGCCACTGGCCATGCTGGTTGGGTCTGATGGGAGTTGTAGTTCAGAAACATCTAGAGGGCTCCACACCTCACGATAGTGTATCAATTGAAGCAGACCAAACCTTCTCTCCGTCCTGTAGTATAACATCTAAAAGGTGTTAAAATATGGCCTTTGTTGAAAAGTTTCACTTATAGGTTAATTGCCACAGAATATTGTGAGGACTATTCATGTAGGTGGCACCTTTTAAAACAAACAGAATAGGTCTCTCAGGAGGCCCTAATTGTGATACCCAATTTGATTAAAGTGAGGCAACCCCAAACTGGCAACACAGCCAATTTGAGGGGGACTTCAACCCACCCACTCCCAAAATGGGTCCCATTATTTTGGTAAGTTTGGCCCCTAAATGTTTTTTGGGGAGGTGATATTTTGAAAGCTGATGGGGTTCTTCTTATGACAGCAAAGGTGGAGATCATGTCCTGGCTTCTTGTCTTTTCATAGCTTTATTTTCCCCTTCCCCCCCCTTTTTTTCCCTTTAAGTATTTAAGAGTTTCTGGAAGAAGAAAAAGAAGAAACTGTCCAAAGCTGTTATTTTGCATTTCAAGAGAAGGTTCCATTGATGCTGATGGGATTCCCTCTTGAAATACAGAAAACTTTGGAGCAGTTTTTGTCTGAACCAATCCCTCACGGTCCAGAGACTGATCAACCCTCTCCACCCTCTGCTGCTGTTTACATCATCATCACAATTTATTCATATACCACTTTTCAGCCCAAAAGGCTCCCAAAACTGTGAACATGATAAGTGTATTAACTGTGCTCACCCCATTAAGAATACATCTAGTTTGGCTGTTAGTGGAGGGAAAGGTGTTGCCAACAGGTTGTGGCCAACCAAGTTCTACTCAGGGCAGACCCGTTAAATTTAATGGACCTAAATTAGCCATGCCCATGAACTTCAGTGGATCTACTCTGAGCAGTACTCAGTTGCATACAAGTCTCGCTCTTTTGCTTCCTGCCAATTTGGTGGCTGGGACTGATGAGAGCTGGAATCTAACAACGTTTGGAGAGCCACAGATCAGTCACCTCCAATCAAAGGATTGACCCAACCCATTATCCTAATAGTAATGGCAAGCAAAGTCTGTTGTAGCAGTACTGTTTTATTTTAAGCTACTTTATCCTAAGTGAGTATTCACACACCATCCCTCATATGAAGTCTCTCTTCTCAGCTTAAGCCTGCTTAACTGTTCTGAGGACTGAAATGTACAACAATCTGACACTCCTGGGCATTAAGAGATTGCAGTCGGTATTGTACTTTTTATGCACGGACAAGCCCCCAGGAAAGATTAACAACCGTCACAGGCAGGAGATGCCATTTGTTGCCATCATTTCCATGTGAAGCTCAATAATGTTGGCACTGTTCGGCACTGCTTGCAAGAGGTAGAGGTAATTTATTCTGCTGTGTAGGTGTTGTAGAACTCAGGCGCTTTTTGAACAGAAGCCATACTGTATTTGATGTGCCTGGTTCAAAAGCATCCTCCCTCCACCCTTTTATTACTGTTTGCACAAGTAAATTCCATGACACCCCTGTGAGTGATGTGCTGTTCATTAAGTGGGGAGTTCTGAAGCATCACTGGCTCACAAAGTATCCATGCTGACAGGCAAATCCAGTTTTTATTAGGATTATATTTGTTGGAAGCCTGAATGTTTTCTTGGCAGAAAGGATATTCTTTATTGATGTACAGTTATCTGCTGTGCTAACAATGGAAGTTCCCACATGCCTTCCTGTTGCTGTGCAATGGTGTTACAGGGAGTTAATGTTACTGATCACCATGGACTGCTGTCGGAAGATCTCACACTCTTTAAAATCGTATGCAGCTCTCACTGTTTGTTTTGGAAATTGGTGACTGGAGCTCCCTAAGATGGATTTTAGACTGCATTTGGTTAACACACCATTAAAAAACAAAACATTGAATACTAGTCCAGTGTTAAAGTTCCCATGCTGGTCACCAGAGTGAATAATTGCCTTGTGTTTATTTTGCGGATATTTGGCAATTAAATATTTTGTGGATATTTGGCAACTAAGTGGCAGGTGGCAGGGTTGAACTAGTATAATGTCGTCACTTGGGGCCATTCTGCGTAGCACGTGGCAGCAAAACCAGGTTTGCCACTGATGTCAAGCTAGACAATATGTAGAGTAGGGAAACTTTTTTCCACTGTGAGGACCATATTCTTATCTCAGCAACCTTCCAAATGGCCACATATCAGTGGTCAGTGGGACTAGAAGAAAAGTGGGTGGAACAACTAATGTTGGTTTTATCTTGACACAGTAAGTATCCTGGCCAAGCCTGTTGGAGTCAGACTCAGACCCGCTGGTGTATTTTTTTCCATTTATGTTTAATGTGGAACTTAAGTCTAGAGCACTTCATGGATCAGCTTACAGGTGTCATGGGATTCTGCATCTCTACATAGTGCAATGAAGCATGACTACTCAAAGCTAAGATGTTGTGGCAGCAATTGGACATCCCCCCTACAACCCTTAAGTCAGTTCGGGGTGGGCTCTTTCTACTTGCATGGGCAAGGTGTCACAGAACAGGAATGCATGAGTAAGGAGGCTCTCCTAATTGAAAAGTGGGGGCCCTCTGGGCGTGCCAGTGCTTCTGTCTATGTGTCTGGGGTGATGGTGGTAGCACCTAATCAAGATCTTCCTCCTCTAGAGGAGGTATGTGTGATGGTGGCTTGGGCGAAGCAGGAGAGGTGGAGGGGAGGAGAAGGGGATGGCTCCTGGTCATTTCCTCTGTTGTAACTGGAGCTAAGGGGGAGGAGCTGCCATTGTCAAAAGTGCTGAAGACTTCTGCTTCAGTACCTGCCTGTTGCAGGCCACTGGGACCCTCTCCTGGGTCCCAGTCTAACTTCTCCACCTCCTGACCACTCCTGGAATGTTCCATGGTGCTCATGACAGCAGGTTTGTTTGTGCACTCATGTACATGCATGTGCATGCATGCGCATGTGTACGCACGCACACACGCACACACACACACACTTCTCCCAAGCAAGTAAGAAGAATTTTCAGAGTTCAAGGACACATTCTAACCAACCCTCCCCCCAAACAACTGCCCTCCAGGAGAGCTGGTAAAAGAGTATGGCCTCAGGATAGTCCTGAGGGTGAGACAGAGAGGCCTGAGGTTCCCCATCCCATCAAAGGTAAAAGGTTCAATTTCATTTTACATTTCTGGTTTTGTTGTTAAACAGCTGCTTTGGGGCTCATTATGATCAGGACCATGATACATGGGAAAGGAGATTAACCCTTTTGCCCCATGCCATAGTCCTGGCCAATAAATAAACAAAAATAAAATCATATCCAGAGTTCTTATTACATGCCCTTGAGGGAAAGTGTCATTGGTAACAAAGGCCAAATAGGGACTTGAGGAATAGGTGTGCAATTTTCACCGGGACCATGGCACAAATGAAAAGGGTTACCCTCCCTCTCCTAATTCCACTCCTCCAGTGGATATTATTGGGAGGGGGGGAAACCACAGATATGCAGAATGAACTCTTGTATTGTCTAGACTGGTCCTGAGTGGAACTCAAAAGGGAGATGTAGCTACTTCTGGGCATTCATACAGTGTACTTGCATTAACCATGTCACATCCTAAAACATGAACTCCTAAAAATGACACTCTGCTGTTATGAAATGTGTGTGCTTTAGGTGTACATTTAATCATATTTGGGTGTACAGGACCAAGCCTCCCCTCCCTATACAATATGCTTTATTATATAACACATTTTGGATTGCAGCCAAAATGCTGCAGCCATTGCCATCCAACAGATGCACCCAGTAATAATTAATCATAGTCATTTTATACAGAAGACTCAATGACATTTAATTACCCTAATAAGAACAAACACTCTGCAATTTTCAGCAAGCAACAGACAGAGAGAGACCAAAACAAACAAGCAAACAATATTTACAGTCAAACTATATTTGGATAACTTTGTAATGTGTTATTCTGAATCATCTACATGAACTTCAAAACTGGACTCGAACCCCCATTAATGGGTCTGGGGTATGTTTAATCCTAAATCAAATGATTTTACATAGGTCAATAATTTGTCCCAAACTTTAGCTAGCCCTTGAGCCTCAGAAAGCCCTTGTTATTGTACTACTGAGGATCTCAGGACCTGAATACAGAGCTTAGTGCTTCACTCTGCAGCTTTTGTAAGTGCCCTTACAGAATCACAATATACAAGCCCCAAATCTTTCTGTTTGTATAAGGCTTGTAGTAATTTAACTGCAGGATAAACTCTTCATTTAGTGGAGCCCGGTAGGACTTCTTTTAATAGATGTGGCTTGAAAATAACCGAACTGTATCCAATGTGCCTTGTTTCCATTTGGGGACCATTCACACAGATGGTGGCACTGATTTGGCCATGTCCTATATGCCACATTAATCACAGTGGCAATTAATACAAACTCAGAACTTCTAATTCAGGTTTGCCAGTGTTCATTGAACATAAACTGGGAGGATAAGGGTCAGACAAAAAATTCCAGTATGTGTCCCATGGAGCACTCTCCTCGGTGTTGGAATCTAGAGGCCTTGCAAACCCCAGTCTCTAGCCCTCATGGTTGCTGAAATAATCACAAACATATTGAGACAATGAATGCAATCCATGATGCAGTTAATGTGCCTTTTTAAGTTCAGTGATTTCATTTTCAGCAAGTAATTCATTTGCTGGAAGCCTCAGGAGGGGAGAGTGTTCTTGCACTCAGGTCCTGCTTGCGGGCTTCCCCCAGGCACCTGGTTGGCCACTGTGAGAACAGGATGCTGGACTAGATGGGCCTCTGGCCTGATCCAGCAGGCTCATCTTACGTTCTTATGTGTATTGGATTTTTGACAATATATGTCAAAGACAAATAAATCTGAAGGAAACCTCTGTCTCTGTCTGTCTGTCTGTCTATCTCAAGGCTATTTGCATTTCTGCAATTTTGGTTGAAAAGTGTTCTCTCAGATCTCTCTTTCCCATTGTCACCCACTCCGATTTAAGGAGGCACAATCTGTTAAAGTTTGAGAACCTGTGATTTACATCATTTCAAATACATTTGCAGGGACAACAGTATCTTCTGCTGATTTGAGTGGGGCGGAGGAGGGAAGGAGGGGGAGAGAATATCCAAAAACCCGCATTATTTTCTATGTATTTATCAGCTCAGGTGTTCCTGCTGAGTTTTTGCAATTTTCGTGTTTGCTCAAAATATGCAGACAGGACTATTTCAAATAATAATGCAAATGTAAATCTTGGATCACATTAGTAGTAATATTTGGAGGGGAACAATGTAAAACGTTCCATTATGCTAACGTGAAAAGCATCAACAAAAATGATGAAAACAACAGTAGTCCTTTGTGGATGTCAACAACTAAGACTAAGAAGAGGGTATCTGTGTGCATGTTTTTTAAACAGATGTCTCAACTTTACTGAACTTTTGTCAGACTCAAAAGATTTATGTATGTATGAGGATTTCATAGCCAACTGTGAGATTGTTTTGTAGTGGGGATTTAAAACACACACTATCACCACCACCAGCACACAATCTCATGCAATTATGTGAGTTAAACTGGGGTCTGGGAACCAAGAACTATGGGGCAAGTCAGTTGTCAGCAGTTGTCTGACCTTGCAAGGAGCTGTCCACAGTGCTGAAGCAACGTGCTGATGTCCAGGTAGGAAGCAATTTACGTCTCTATCAGGACATTGGGCTTGCAACCATGGAAAATAGGAAGATGCCTTATACCGAGTCACACCATTGGTCTATCTAGTTCAGAATTGTCTACAGTGGCTGGCAATGGCTTTGCAGGGTTTCAGACAGGATTCTCTCCCAGCCCTACTTCAGGATGCCAAGGATTGAATGAGGGACCTTCTGCATGCGAGCCACAGACCTTCCACTTCACCCACCCCAGCTCCATGTCTACTTTGGGGTGAGGGATGTTTGCAAAAAATGTGCATACTACATGAAATCCCAGAAAATGCATGGATTTTCATGCGGACTTGCTTTTGGAAACTAATATGGAAATTGGTAGAAATGAACTGAAGAATGGGAAAAATAAAATAAATGAGAAACACAGACAAATCCATGGACAGACTCCACTAACACCCAACCAGGACTGTTTTATGGATACATATTAGTAGCATGTAATTCTGAATATATTCATTGAATAGATCTCACTGTGGGAGATGTGGAGAAATGAGATTATAATGAGAGGTGCTGATGAATTAAATGCAATCTGAGGGGAAATTGGCATCATAGAGGAAAAGGCAAGTTAGAGCAGTGTAGCAGTAGGAATAAAAACATTTCCAATTATACACATGTTTTCTTGTATATTGCCATGTTTTATTCATTTCTAAGGAAATTTCCCCCATCTCATTTCATAGCAGTATATCAGTATTTGGTTTCCAAGTGTGTCCATCTGCTGTTTGCTGTTAAGAACTAACTGTCTGCATTGCATTTGCTCCTTTGCTGTATTCACACAAATAAATGCTAACTTGCTGGCATCCATACTGCATTGCTTTTAAAGGCTATGATATAAATTTTCCAAAAGGATATTTGCATAATTTTATGTTACATTTCTTTACTTACCACGCAGATATTCTGCCTTTCCTCCCAAACAGGAATGGGGAACCTTTATTCAGCCTGATGGCCAGCTTTTTCAGCCCTGAGGACAGCGTATCAACCCTAATCCTTAGCATTTGCATATGTTCACGCACTTTCAAATTGCATTCCTGTAGTATATTGGGTTAACAGCAGGACAGCCAAAGTGGATTTTGTGAGCCCTTGTGGTAGCTAAGAGAGTTATACTTTGAGCCTGGAAGGATAAACACCCACTGTCTATTATGCAATGGACTGAGGGCCTCACTACATTTGTATATATTTCATATAGACATCAGTTACGAATGGATGCCTGTTTGGACACCTGGAGGGTTTATATGCACTTATATGCTTAAGTCAAGATGGGTGTACAATGGTCATTGTTTCTGTAATGTAAACTGATGGTGGTTGGTTGTTAGTAGTATTCATATACTATTTCTTTTTCCTGTTTTTATTTTTGTATCTCTAATATTTTGTTATATTATTTTGTTATTTTTACTTTGTTTTCTTTTTCTTTACTTTCATTGCTAAATTTACAAACAAAATCATCATCATCATCTGAGGGCCACATTCCCTCATGAGCAGTGTCCCGGGGGCCACATGCCAGGGATGGGTGGAACCAGAGGCAAATATGGACAGAACAATGGCTGTTACTCTTACCTTTGTATGGTAAATTACATTCAAGCCACACAAAAGTCAGAGGCATCTACACATATATCTCTGTCCATGCTTCATCCAGGCAGGTAAGAGGCTTCGTCACAGTTGAAGGACACATAATGCTTTAATTTGGATTCCTGCACTGAGCAGCAGGTTGGACTCAGTGGACTTATAGGCCCATTCCAACTCTCTTATTCTGTGATTCCAGCCAACACAAGCACTCAAGCAGGGTCAATGAGGGGTGTAGCCAAGGAAGAGGGCATGTGGCATGGGGAGAGAGGCCTGCAGGGCTGCATTTAGTCCCTAGGCCAGTGGTTCCCTGCCCATGCCCTAAGTTATCAGTGTGACTTATGTAGGCTTGTTGTATTTGCCCTCACAACAACCGTATGAGGTAGGCTAGGCTGAAAGATAGTGAAGCTATTGAGTGGACTTTATGGCTGAATGGCATGTTGAACCAAGATTGGGCTTCATGGCCTTATAGGCCCTTTCCAACTCTATGATTCTCTGGTTTAAGCTGTTATGTGTGGCAATAACTTGTATCTTGATTCTGGGAAGCCTGAGCAAAGGCCGCTTTTAAAATAAGCAATTGTGCTTTTACTGTGGGAAGCACAGAAGCAAATGTCCTCTGCCCTTCCTATGTTTTCAGACCACATCTGACTGTTCTTTGGGAGTCACCATCTCTCTCATTAGCCCACCACAGAATGAGAAGTCAGTACAAGAGGCCTGTTTCCTTCATCCATCCATCATGGTTTGCAGTGGTCACAAGCATTCTCTCTGGGAAACTATCCATAGTGAATGATAGAACTTCCCCGTGTAATTTAAGACTGCATTGATTTTCATTATCCCTAAAGCCTCCTTAACAGTTAGAAGCCCAATTCTAAATGGACATTAATTATCTAGGAACATGGTCTTCTATTTTGCTGCCTCCGTAGCAGAGAGGAACACATGTAGGCAAGCACTCCAACAAAATGGCTGCAGCCATTAACTCTCTCCTTTTGTTATTTTACTTTTTTCCATTACGTTTGAGATAAAGACTGAACTATGTTCCAGGCTAGTAGACTATAGCAGCGAGATGGGAATATGAGACTCCAGTGAAATATTGAACACATAATAGGGGAAAGTGCACAGAATGAAAATGAGGAGATAAGGTTTCTACATGGGGCTGTTGCAGAATAAAATCCATGACCAATGAGTTACTAGGGAGTGTTTAGGTGGGAAATTGCTCAGGCAGCCTAGGAGATATGGCAGAGGAAGATGCCCCCCTCCCTCCTTTCTCTCAAGGACACATTCTTTGTTAGTGTGACTTTCAAAAGTTGACATATGCCAGCTGCTTGGTTCTCAGAGTGTCCAGTGGGTCTTCTGAGCAGAAGATCATCACATAGTCATTACAGGAGAGGCATGCGTTCTCTTGATTCCACCCTGCCTAGCGTTCATTCTACCTTCTGTGCAGCTGTGAGGGTAAAATAAGCCTGGGCTTTAGACAAATGGCCATAGGTCATGATTTCCGCATTGAAAGTTGGTCCTTCAGTGTGAGAGAATGGGAGGTTTTTGTAGAAAAGGTCAGCAAAGTGTGTGGGGGGGCACTGTTTGTGGGTCCTGTTTTGTTGGAGGCAGTTTCTGAATTAAGTTTGACCTGCCCTGTCTGTCTGTCTGTCTGTCTGTCTGTCTGTCTGTCTGTCTCTGTCTGTCTGTCTGTCTGTGTCTCTCTCTCTCTGTCTCTCTCTGTCTCTCTCTCTCTGTCTCTCTCTGTCTCTCTCTCTGTCTCTCTCTCTGTCTCTCTCTCTCTCTCTCTCTCTCTCTCTCTCTCTCTCACACACACACACACACACACACACACACACACACACACAGGGATTTCATGGCCCTTCAAAAATGTCTCTTATATTTCTTCCTCAACACGACAAGCACATGTCGGGAGCAGGGGAAAGAACTGACAGAATGCGGAGGTGGTATTTTATGCTTCACAGGAAAAAAAACATTGTGCTTTCAGCTTAGCCCTTTTAAAATGGTCCAGTCAGTCAGTCAGTGTGCCATTAGCAGCAGAATGGCCGCATCTGTTCCTCCCTTGGCACACACAAGCAATAACCTCTGTGATTGGTAGGCAGTATAAAGCCTCTGGACTGGCTAGCCTTGACAGAAATACTAGGAATCTGTCCGTTTATTTTTGCCTGGTCGTCAGGGTAGTATTTTCTATGTAGCTCATTATTGCTTACACTGACAAGCAGCAACTCTCCAGGGTCTCAGGCAGCCCTCCCTGGGCTTGAATCTGGGACTTCTCTTGCCTTTTGCCTTTTAGTCCCCCCCCCGATGTCCCGGTTGCAGCTCCAGCTCAGGACTTCACATTAAGACTCAAGGTCCATGTAAGGAGCCCATGTGTTCTACTTTACAGGGGACAGTTCTCAGTTTGAAGGACGGTCCATACTCCTAAGAAGAATTCACCTGGGCAGGTCACTATGGTGAGAGCACACTAATGCGAATTCCATGCCATTCTCTGTTCTCCATTGCCATCTATTACCTGTTTTTGGTGATGTATCAGTGACTGCCCTAAGGCCAGTAACTGGCATCAGGGGCTCCAGTTTTGAAGAACATACACCAATTTTTGATTTGGCCATGGATGGATCCAGTAGTCCCTGACACACAATTGGCAGTGAGGAGGGTGGCTGGGACAAAAGGGGACTGAGCAGTCAGTTGTAGGACACGAGCCAGAGGTGGCACCCGATGCTGTCCCCAGCCACATCCAGACTAGGGCTAACCAATCTTTTTTGCGGCAGCATAGTAACTGTGTTTTCAGTTTATTTGTTTATTTAATTTAAAAAAAAACCTTAGAAAGTGCTACTTGTCATCAAGGTGCATAGTGTGCAGCCCATCTTTTAACGTCTTTGAGAAATATAGCGAAGCAAGTTTTCTTATCAACGTGTTTTGCAATTAATTTAATCTTGTTTCTGTTATTTCCCCAGTATTTTTCTCCCTTCTATTCCACTGAACCTCATTACATTTGCAGGAGCATTAAATTAGAGTTCTGGATAGAAGTAAGATGATTATCAGTTAATTTAATTATGATTCTGCATTCGGTCATTTAACGATATGCCTACCATTGTGGCTGTCTTCCTCCTCTCCCCCCTCACAAGGAACACTACGTAGAAAATATCTTCACTACCATGTAGAGTTTACATTGTCTGATAACCACTGGTTGAGCTTTAGCTAGCAATGTGGTGGCAAATTCAGGAGTGCAAGATCCCTTCACAGCTACACCCTCCCTCATACTCTTTTTTTTTCCTGCTGGGTTAAGAATGAGATCTTTGTTAATGCTCTCTTCCACAACAACAGATGTCCCTAGGAGCAAATAAGCATGAAAGAGGAGAGTATTAGTCTGTGACCGTAATAAACAAATACATACATACATACATACTGAGAAGAGTCTTCTCAGAGGCTGACTCACCTCCTCTCACTCTGATTGGCTCCAATCACCAGGAAAGAACAAGGAGGCATGATAGAAGACTCTTCTCAGTGGCTAACACACTCCCCTTTCAGGCTGATTGGTTTATAGGATGCTGGAGAAATAGGGACCCTGCTTAGCTCCTGCTCCCAAAAAAGTAAGGGGTCTAAGACCCCCTGAGTTCCTGGATGACTACACCCCTGGTTCTAGCATTTTTACACCCTCTAATCCAGTTGCTTGGTTTTCATCAAATAGCTTTCATAATTAGCTCACCACCACCACCGTTATATTTCCTGCTTTTACAGGAAATTCTTTGTCATTTTTGTTCTTCCTATGATTTAGTTAAGAAATTTAACAGTGCGTTCCAATAGCCATGACAGATTCAGGCATGCTTATCTGGCTTTCAATCCTGGTTTCTCTCAGTTTCTCATTTTTCCAATCTTAAATTTAGTTCCCAAATTACCACATCATTTTGTGATTTTTTTAAAAAAAGTCCTCTTGAAAATTCATCAGCATTTTATTGCAAATTTCTTCTAACGTGCAACATGCTTGCATGCAATTATTCTTAACATACACATTTATACAAAGCAATTCCCCCTAATATAATGTGTCTTTGTATGCTATTTCCACTAATGTATGCATTAATATGCACACTTTAGAGAAGTGCATGCATTTTTGTACCCACTACATGGCTGGATAACCGCACTGCAAAACTCAGAGAAGTGCAAATGGCTGTTTCAGTTTGCATATGGATTCAAAAAGTGTGAATTCTGTAAGTTCACCTTTAAATGCGAGCTGAATTCAGTTTCTTCCCCATTCCTAGCCTTCAGTTAGAAGTTTTGCACTTCTCTGAATTTTGCAGTGCAGTTCTCCAGCCTGTATAAGAATGCATGTACTAGGCTGAAGCGTGCATATCAATCAGACACAGACAGTAGTCAGATGTTTTTCTTCTCCACCCTACTTGTCTGTGTCTGATTTTGATGATGGTGAGATGTTGAAGAGTACACGGGCATGCAAACTCCAGGTGCCTAGCTGCTGTGACACCTAAACAAATAGGTCCTAATGGCACTTTTAGGGTTGGGCTAGAAATTCAGTTTGGTTTGCATATTAATATGAACCTACCTATTCCCCACTTCCTAAAGCAGGCCTTCCAGAGCTGATTCACAACCCAATCCCCAGAAGTGAAAATCCTCAGAGCCCCCATCTTGTCAGGTTTCAGTCACAGTTTATTTGCCTTTATCCACTCCATTACTGTATCCAGTCACCAGTATAGGACATGTTGTAGAGAAACTAAGCTGGGTGTCATCAGCATACTGGTGACACCTTGCCTCACGTTTACTAATGATCACCTCTCCTTTCCAGACACACTCATCTCTCTCTTTCTCTCTCCTTCTAATTCAGCCTATAGAAAATCCCTTTGGTTCTAAAGTCTTACACTCTTACAATGAGCATAAATTGTATGACTAAACTGAAACTGCACTGAAAATGTAAGAGAATGTTACATATTCAGGAATAACACGGGTTCTGCAAATATGAAAGCTATCTGTCACGTGAGTCTGCTTCCTCCTCCTAAATTAACTGAGGATGAGAAAGCAGGATGGGGGAGGGCAGAACCACAAAGTTAACTTTGTTACATTAAAAAAAAAAACTAGACAGAAATGACTTGGGGTTCTTGCTTATCCAAGTGTCGAGATAAAGTGAGAATTAATTAACTACTTGTGGCTTTAATGAATGGTGCCTGATTGCATGACTCTGCAAGTAATGTGGAAGAGGGAAGAAGGAGATAATGTTGCGATTTAGGATGACAACACAGTGAATTAAAAGTGCCTAATTAATAGACGAAGAGTCATTTTGGCTAGGCATTTGACACATTGTTGTAGGAGAAGTAAAGATATCTCTGTCTCTTTTAAGTCTCAGTAGGTCCAATAGTGTCATTTATATTTTTTTAAATATTAGAACACAAATAGTCAACAGGGTGATCTCCAAATGTTGTTGGACCCCCATCATCCCCATCTAGCATAGCAAATGATCAGAGATTATGAAAGTTTATTTATTTATTTATTTATTTATTAAATGTATATTCCCCCCTTCCTCCCAGAAAGAGCACAGGGCGGCATGAGTTGGAGTTCAACAACATCTAGAGGGTACCATGTTAATTATCCTTGTAGCAGATTATCATACTTCTCTCTGAATTCAGATTTCAACCCCCTTTTATATATATTCCTTTTTCAAAAAAAAATAGCCTTAACAGTCTGGGCCTATTAAATTAGCAAATAAGAGTGCAATAATAGGACATTGCTGGGAGCGAGAAATGCCAGACGTCCAAGCTATATTTAGAAAGGGAAGAGGCACCAGAGATGATGTCGCAAACATTCGTTGGATAATGGACTGAGGAATTTCAGAAGGAAATCACCCTGTGCTTTATAGATTACAGCAAAGACTTTGACTGTGTAGATCATGAAAAACTATGGAATGCTTTAATAAAGAAATGGGGGTGCCACAGCATCTGATTGTCCTGATGCGTAGCTACTGTAAGGACAGAATATGGACAAACCGACTGGTTCCCAATTGGAAAGGGTGTGAGACAGGGGTGTATTTTATCACCCTATTTGTTTAATCTATATGCAGAACATATCATACGGAAAGCGGGATTGGACCAAGATGAAGGAGGTGTGAAAATTGGAGGGAGAAATATCAATAATATAAGATATGCAGACAATACCATACTACTAGCAGAAACCAGTAATGATTTGAAACAAATGCTGATTAAAGTTAAAGAGGAAAGCACAAAAGCAGGACTACAGCTGAACGTCAAAAGACTAAAGTAATGTCAACAGAAGATTCATGTAACTTTAAAGTTGACAATGAGGACATTGAATTTGTCAAGGATTATCAATACCTTGGCACAGTCATTAACCAAAATGGAGACAATAGTCAAGAAATCAGAAGAAGGCTAGGACTGAGGAGGGCAGCTATGAGAGAACTAGAAAAAGTCCTCAAATGTAAAGATGTATCATTGAACACTAAAGTCAGGATCGTTCAGACCATGGTGTTCCTGATCTCTGTGTATGGATGTGAAAGTTGGACAGTGAAAAAAGCGGATAAGAGAAAAATCAACTCATTTGAAATGTGGTGTTGGAGGAGAGCTTTGTGGCAACCATGGACTGCAAAAAAGACAAATAATTGGGTGTTAGAACAAATTAAACCAGAACTATCACTAGAAGCCACAATAATGCAACTGAGGTTATCATACTTTGGACACATCATCAGAAGACCTGATTCACTATAAAAGACAATAATGCTGGAAAAACAGATAGGAGTAAAAAATAGAGGAAGGCCAAACAAGAGATGGGTTGATTCCATAAAAGGAAGCCACAGACCTGAACTTACAAGATCTGAACAGGGTGGTTCGTGACAGATGCTCTTGGAGGTCGCTGATTCATAGGGTCGTCATAAATTGTAATCAACTTGAAGGCATGTAACAACAACAACATCATTGCTGGGCAAGCAGGACATGAAAATATATTAAATACATAGGGAAAATAGCTTGCAAAATGTGTGCATAAATCAAAACTGCACACAGAAATGTTTTATTAGGCAAAATTAGCACTATAATGCTGATGAATTCTCATGAGGATTTTTTTTTAAAAACAATCTCAAAATCCTGCAGAAATGTGGAGAACCAAATTTAAGAATGAGAACCTGAGAGAGCCAAAATTGCTAGATCCTTCCATCCCTAGTGATTTTTGGCAATGTGTGTCCAAAACCAGAATATTGTACCAGTCAAATGTTTGAGGGTGTTGAGTGTTTCTATGAGAATCATTCTCACTGCCAGCAAATAAGATGTGCCAAGGGCTGTCCCTCCATGTATACTACACACCTATTTTTCATGCAGATGGCCCCAGGTATACCAGGCATGTTGAGCACAGCTGGGAAACATACCTGTCTGAAACCCTAGAGCACGGGGTGGAGAACCTGTGACACTCCAGGTTCTGTTGGACTCCCATGCAGCTTCCATCAGCCCCAGCTAGCATGTGGTCAGGGATGATGGGAGCTGCAATCAAACAAAATCTGGGGGGCACAAGCTCTCCATCCTTGACACTGAGTGCCACTATCAGACAGTGTAGTGGGAATGATCGGAGATGGAATCCAACACATTCAGAAGGTGCCTGGGTTTGGAAAGGTAGCTATGGGCAGTTGAGCTAGTAGATGGACCAATGGTCTCTTCTGTATCAGGCAGATTCCTGTGTTCCTGTTTTTCCCCCATATATGTCTGATACTTGGTGGAGCCTTCTCATTTGTGCCCGCTATTTTCACCTCCACTTTGCTAATTCAGTGGCTGAATGTTTTGCTAGTGGAATATTTTCAGGGCGTGTCTGATATTTCTTTTATCAGAGCTAGCAAGACATGGAAGCTTTATTTTTCCTTTCAGTATTTTTCTGTTTATGGGATTGCAGAACTGGAAGAGTTAATGAATCTGGCAATGAGCAAATAACCCTCAGAGTTGGGACATCAGACACACAGATAAAAGTTCCAGTGGGATCATTTCTTAACTAACAAGAGTTAAGTCATTAAAATCCATTGTTTTTAAGAACCTGCAGAATAATGAGAGATAAGTTGTGCCTTTCTTTTTCTTTCTTTCTTTTTTGTTTGATGTGTATTTTTGGCCATCCTGGTGGGTATTACATCATCACTTAGCATATGAAGATAAAGGCATATAAGTTGGATTTGTCATCATTTTGGCTGAATAATGCATATGAAATTTCCCAATTTCTCCTGCTTCTTTTCCCCCTTTTCAATTTTAACATAATTTTAACATAATTATGTGTGTTGCCCCAGCCCTGAGGCCTGCAACAGCAAATTGGGGATGCTTTGTGAATAAACTTATGTTTGCCTTAAGTGTTTGATTGTTGTCATTTTCCTGCTATATTTAATTCATTTTCTCCATTTTTTTAAAAAAACCTCTTGTCAAAGTAAGATTTTTAATCAAGCAAAAAAAATTGGGAAAAAACACTCTGACTTTTCATGCTACATGTTTTCTATCATTACGATATGGGATAATGGATGATTGCTTGAATGATTGTGTTGTTGTCGACAATAACAACAAAGAAATGAAATGAGTCAGACTGGTAAGCACAGACTGGCAAATGGAGTACATCACTGCTATCATTTAATAATGCATTTAGAAAGGCAGGGTTTTTTTTCCCCCATCAGAGCTAACCCAAGTGAATGAAAACTGATCACATATTCAAGGGAGGACCGGTGTCATGTGTGTTTTTGAATTATGTAGAAAAAGGACTTTCCATAGATTCAGATTCACATATCGCTGACAAATCAAACTTGCAAACATTTTCCTCTTCTTGTCCTGTCTCCCACCCAAGACCAAACCACAGAGGCATTTACTTGGAAGTAAAGAATTAAACTTTTCTTATAGAGGTTCAATGGTACAGTGGTTCAGTGGCTAGGAAAGAACAGGATCTAGGCCAGGTGAATGAATGAGTGAATGGGCGGGAAAATGGCAAATGCAATTCAATATAAACAAGTGTAAAATTATGCATATTGGAGCAAAAAATCTTAATTTCACACATACACTCATGGGGTCTGAACTGGCGGTGACCGACCAGGAGAGAGACCTCGGATTGTAGTGGACAGCACAATGAAAATGTCGACCCAGTGTGTGGCAGCTGTGAAAAAGGCAAATTCCATGCTAGGGATATTTAAGAAAGGTATTAAAATAAAACAGCTGATATCATAATGCTGTTGTATAAATCTATGGTGCGGCCGCATTTGGAATACTGTGTACAGTTCTGGTCGCCTCACCTCAAAAGGGATATTGTAGAGCTGGAAAAGGTTCAGAAGAGGGCAACCAGAATGATCAAGGGGATGGAGTGACTCCCTTATGAGGAAAGGTCGCAGCATTTGGGACTTTTTAGTTTAGAGAAAAGGCGGGTCAGAGGAGACATGATAGAAGTGTATAAAATTATGCATGGCACTGAAAAAGTGGATATAGAAAAGTTTTTCTCCCTCTCATAATACTAGAACTCATGGACATTCAAAGAAGCTGAATGTTGGCCACTGTGAGAACAGGATGCTGGACTAGATGGGCCACTGGCCTGATCCAGCAGGCTCTTCTTATGTTCTTAATGGGTGGAAGTAGCAGCAATACATCTGGTCTAAAAACAAAAGGACTAAGGTTCAAGAATAGCAGCAAGAGTTCCAAGACTGCATGGGCACTGTAAGGGCTGATCCCAGGCATGCCGGGGCCCTTGGGCACCAGCTTATCCTGGCCCCCGGCATGTGCATGTACACACACATGTGCAGCTGTGCACTTGCTCCACCTACCTGTCTCCTGTCTTTTGTGGCTATGTGGGCTGCGCACACAGCACTGCCATTAACGAAGATGGCGGCCAAGGTTTCCCTGAGGGGCTGAAGCTTCCGCCACCATTTTGGTTGATGGCACTCATGCATGCTACGCGTGCGCATCTCTGCAGTCAACCACAATGGTGGCAATGGAATTAGCCCCTTAGGGAAACCTTGGTCGCCATCTTGGTTAATGGTTGCTGCAAAAGAAGTCAGCAGAGAAAGGTAGGTGGAGCGAGGGAATGGCAGGTGGCTCAGAAGCTCTGCAGATAACAGAAGGGGAACAGAGGGGCCCCTCAGGGTCCCTCAGCCAGGGCCCCACCTAGCCGCACTTCGGAGCTAGCCCTGGGTGCTGTGATGTTGTTCCAACAAGTTTTCCCACCTACCTGCCAAGCTTTTATGCAGAGAGGCAGAAAAAGCTCAGTTACTTGTGAGAATCCTGGCCTGAAGATGGGTGCTTGTCCTGGGGGTGGGGAGTCTCCTCTATTCTTTTGATGCACCACCTCTCTCTGGGAGACATCACTGGGTGCGGCTCCTTTTCTGAGGTCTCCTACTCTGTCACAACAGGCTGGTCCCCTCAGCCTGCCTCATTGTCCACGAGATGGGAAGGGGCAGCCCCTGGGTTTCTCACCTTTTCAGGTCTGGACACATCTGGGGGCAGAGGATAAGGAGGCTTCATCAAGTGGGTTCTGCTGTCTTATTCCTCCCCTTGCCCACTCCTTGTCCTCAGGTGCCTCCTGCTCCTGATCTGAATTGGAGGGCTCTGAGGGAACCTTGACACTTCCACACAGTGTTATCACACTGCAGCCTCTTCCCTGCTTTCTATCTGGTCACCCAAAAAGAGCACTATTCTCAACTGCCACTTTGATCAGAAGTTGAAATCTACCCAGTAGAATGTCTTGTGCATCAGACTTCATTGGACACTCTGGAGTCTACACTGGTGGTCCCCAAATATTTTTTCCCCATTTGAAGATTGCTGAGCATCTTGGCAAGCCACTTAATGATTTTCCTGACTCTTGTAGGAATTGTAATGCACCGTGCCAGGTGCTGTATGATTTTTAATTGCATTTGTATTGCTTGTATATTGTAACTTACTGTATTACAATTTGAATTTGTAGTAGAATAAAATACAATTTAAGAATTAAAAGAAGCAAGAAATATACAGTCAAAAAACAATATGAATATTTAATATGACGGATATGCGGACCACCTGAATGGAACCCACAGAGAAGTTTGGGAACTCCTGGTCTAAATTGATATATTGCAAAGGATAGCTGTTTGTTCAGGAGAAGTCCCCGCTCACACTGAACCCTGTGAAACTGAACTCATTCTCTTCTGAATGTCAGCTCTACACTACGTCAGCAGTGCCGGTGGGGGCTGGAAATTCCTGGGTGGTTGGCAGGGAAGCAAAGTCCTTAGCCAGCAGTTTGGTCTTGAATCTGCCAGGTCTAGGAGGAGGGGAGCTGATAAGGGCCAGGCTTGTCCAAAGCGTACTTGCCGAGTCAGGAGTCCAGAAGTGAGGTCAGTAGAGGTCCGGGATCAAGTGCCAAGGGGTCAGTCCGAAAGAGGGTGCCAGGAAACTAGGAACACACAAGCCACGCCTGACGTTGCAGTCAGCAACAAGCTGCAGCCAAGGTGTGCCTTATAAAGAGCAAGGTTGACAGCAGGTGTGAGTCCTCAGCGTTTGGGCCTTAAGGAGACAGGCCTGCCTCTCTTCTGCCTGACCTTCTGCTGTCTATGTTCTGCAGGTGAGGGGGAAGTATCCTGTTCACTGTCTGTGTCTGGCTGCAGGGCCTCTGCTGTATCTGGGGTGCTCTGCAGCTGAGGGGGAGAAGGAGCTGGATTCTCAGGAGGCTCCTCCATGTCTCCTTCTGAGTCTGCTGCTCCTGGGTCTGCTGCTGTTACTCCCGAGTCGTCCTCATCTGAGGAGTCCTCTGACGGGGCCATGACACTGAATACTATATAGTTTGTCCATGCAGCTCACTTGCATTGACATTTGTATATGTACATGTTTCGTGTATGAATTTAAATTATTGTGGGGATGGAATCCATTTGGTTTGAGATCAATGGTCAAAAGTTTGTTTCTTGGGGAGTAATTGTTTTTACTTTGAAAGTTGGCCAAGATTCAAAGAACCCCATAACTAGTTAAGGATGCCTTAAAGGGCCTGACAGTGGCAGCTGGTGGCTGCCATATCAGTGGGGCGGTTGAATCCACTCCAGGATTTAGGCAGAACTTTCAAGGACCTGTCCAAGATGCTGAAAGGCAGCAAAGGGATGAGCAGTGATGGTGTTGATGGTGGGTTGGTAGGAAACTCCTCACAAGCAATTGTAGCTGCTGTTGGAATTCCAGCTACTATAGACACTTTGAGGCTTTCAATAGGCACTTGAATGAATTCGGCCATGGTTTGTCAGTCTGACCATGGATCTGAAGACCACTTATCTGTAGGGACCAAATGCCTCTTGTGAACCAGTACATAACAATCTTATTGTCCTTCAAATCAAATCAAATCAAATATATTTATTACGGTCATAGACCAGAACACATACATACAGATTAATACACAGCAGTAACAATAGCAAAATACAATAAACATCTAAAACTCTAAAATTCTAAAAAAAAGCAGTTAATCGATTAAAATTTTCAGTTAAAAATTAAGCTACAAATGTCTCTACCTCGTGGTTATCAGAGATCTTCTACACAGAATAGCAGCAGAACAAACGCTGGCAACCTTAGCTGTTACCGATGGGGAATGCTCAGATAGAAGATAATCTACATAAAAAGTTTCAGACCTACCAGGGAGATCTTGCAGAATGGAAGAAATCAGGTGAAGTCTAAGATCTCGGTAAAAAGGACAGAAGAGTAGTACATGTCCAATCGTTTCTACTTCTTCATTACCACACGGGCATAATCTATTTTTATAAGGTATTTTTTTATAACGCCCTTCCAGTAGAGCCGATGGGAGAATGTTAAACCTAGCCCACGTAAAGGCTCTTCTAAATCTGGGTAAGGTTAAAGTGTTCAGATAAGGAGCCATTACAAATGGCCTTGGATTATATCTGCGCTTGGTGATCAGCAGCAGATGACCCTGTCTTATTGTCCTTGCTTTCACCCACCACTCTCAAAATGTTCTCCTGCTCACCTTAAACTGGACTTCCTCTGCATTCCTGCTAAACAGTGCATAAAGGCAGGGAATACCGGATTACTGAGGCAAGCACTTGCCTAATTATTTAAGACAAAGTTGGAAACTCCTTAAATAATGTTCACTCTATATGGCAGAGGAGGAAATGGTGATAATTTCCGTGTGGGTCTCCCAGATTGGTTCATGACTAACATTTCAAAAATTAAGAAGGAGTTTGACCTTCAGATGTGTAATATCTTGCCCCTTAACAATAATTGCTTCTAGGCAGTTTTTATCATTGGCTTCCATGACGTGGATTAATAAATTAAAATTGAACGGGAAAGGCTGCAAGGGTTAACTGCTTCTCTATTTAAAAAAAAGAGAGAATTAGAATGTTAATTCTCTTTCTTAGGGAAGATGCACACATAACAAAAAATGGCATATTCATTGACTGGAGAGTCCATATTCCATCTAGCATAAGAACCCTAATACACTTCCATTAGGATAGCTGAGTACTCCATGTCCACAGTATGGGGTGAGAAGAGATTGGAAGGGAGATCTCAAAGCAAGACTACCCTTTAGCCAGAGCTTGGAAAAGTTACTTTTTTGAACTACAACTCCCATCAGCCCCAGCCAGCATGGCCACTGGATTGGCCTGTTGGGAGCTGTAGTTCAAAAAAGTAACTTTTCCAAGCTCTGCCTTTAGCACACCAGCAGTCACTACAGACCCCAGGAGGCTTCCTTCCATGTTATGGCAAACAGATAAATCTGTGCCATGGTTTTCCACACCATCAATTTCCATTGGGAGATCGTTAGGAAACATTAAATTAATAACGTAAGAAGAGCCCTGCTGGATCAGGCCAATGCTCTATCAAGTCCAGTGTCCTGCTCTCACAGTGGCCAACGAGATGCCCCAGTGGGAAGCCCACCAGCAGAACCTGAGCACAAGAACATTCTCCCCTCCTGCAGTTTCCAGCAACTTGGTATTTGGAAGCATGCTGCCTCTGACCATGGAGGCAGAGCACAGCCATCATGGCTAGTAGCCATTAGTAGCCTTATCGTCCATGAATTTGTCTAATCTTCTTTCAAAGCCATCCAAGTTGGTGTCCATCACTGCCTCTTGTGGGAACAAACTCCATGGTTTAACTCTGCGCTATGTGAAGAAGTCCTTTCTTCTGTCTGTCCTGAATCTTCTAATATTCAGCTTTATTGGATGCCCACAAGTTCTAGTGTTGTGCAAGAGGGGGGGAAATGTTTCTCTATCCACTTTCTACATGCCATGCCTGATTTTATACACTTTATCATGTCACCGCTCACTTGCCTTTTCTTTAAACTAAAAAGCCCCCAATGCTGCAACCTTTCCTCCTAGGGGAATTTTTGTAGCAAAATGGTTATGATTGCAGTGGGTTGGGTATTATTCAAGGCAGTTTAAAAGCAAAAAGAGCCCTGCTAGGTCGAAGGCATGTGTTGTCCAGCATCCTGTCTCCAATCGTGGCCAGCCGATGCCTTTGGGAAGTTCACAAATAGTACATGAGCACAACAGTACTCTTCCACTCTTACTCCTCAGCAACAGGTATTCAGAGGGGTGCTAATAACCCTGATCCTGGATGGAGGATCCATTGTGATTAACCATGAAGCACTAGTGAAGGGATGAGGAACCTGTGGCCTTCCAGAGGTTGCAGGATTACAGATCCCATTATCCCTGACTATTGGCTATTCTGTCTAGAGGTGATGGTGTTGCAAGCAATATTTGCAACAATGGGAATTGTGAGCTGAACAACATTTGGAGGGCTGCAGGTTCCCATGACCACTGGAAATATTTTTTCACAACCCCAAAGTCTGGCAAATAATTTTGCAATTGTAAAAGCTAGGAAATGGTTTTTAAGGGTAATTTTGAGTACCAAATGTCAACCCTATATCTTTGTATAAGTGTATTAGTTAATCTGTTGTTGATTTGTGGTGTTATAGATAAAAAAATAAAAATACACATTTTTTAAAAAAGGAAATGGTTTGTAAGAGATGAAAATGGAGATTAATCAGATTAAGTTCTGCACTAAATACCTCCTTCTGAATTTTACTGACTTGAATCACAGCAGAAGTATAGCTCTGTCAAAAGCTCTGTCTGTCTGTCTGTCTATCGCTGTCTGTGGGGAAAGCATCCACTGACTCATCAGGGTGTCATTCGTTCTACTTAAGGCCAAATGGAGAATATGTGTGCAAAGAGTTGTGTTGTGCCCCCCCTTTCAAGATATCTGACAGTGAGGGCTGGTCCATCCAGTGCCAGGCAGTGGGCAAATTTAGAACCCATGGCCACACTCCTCTGAAGTGTAACTCTCCAAGAAATGAGTGGCTACCTTTCACATATATGGAAAGAAAACCAAGGGGTGCACTCAGGGACATTATTGGATTCAACCTAAATCTCCTGTGTCTCCCTTTTGACCTCACCCATTGAGAACTGAGCCTGCTCCTATGTGCATCACCCCCATCCCGGGTTACATCTCATGGCCATGGAAGAGTGTGACAGAATGCTGGAAACTTGCTTTTCACAAAAACAATTGGTATGGGTAGGAACATAAGCATAACTACTTTTAGTTTCTGCAGCAGCACAACTCTTAAAATTGACCTGAAGTACTCGCACTTGTGTGTGTGTTCGCTTGCATATACACACGGGGGAGATTTTAAAACTGTGTTGCTAACTGAACTAGACAGCTTTGTCGACAGGTTTAAAGGCCAAGAGGAGTAAAAGTTTATGGTCGTGCAGCTGTTGCAATAGTTTGTTTGGGAATGTGCCCCATTCTATAAATAAAAGAGAATCTGGCGCACTGGCAAGAGAATTGGCGCAGTAAAACCCTTGTTAAGGCAAGTTATAACCAGTTAATGCATTCTGTTCCAGACAATATTCTCGATCCAGGATCAGTTTCATGCACCCTTTCCCCTCATCATAGGGAGAAAGCAGTGAATGAACTGTGTGGTTCAACATTCAAATATGGTGTCTCCCTGGCCATCCAGTTTCTTCTTAAGAAATCAGTGAACAGCCCCATTCATTAGTTCCTTGATTGTCCTGCCCAGAGTGCAAGTCACGAGACGGAGATGAGGATGGAATTAATACTTGTTTTATTAGAGTAATTGAAACATCAAAGGCTGCACACTTCATAGATTTAGCTAAGCTAACTCACTACTGTCCCTAACTAAGCTACCTAACCATATACTGCAGCATGTGAAGAAAGTTAACTCAGCACCCAGGTCAGGGGGGCGCTGCCTTAAGTAGGAAAGGTCTTTGCCCATAATCTCTTGACTCCTTTGCAGACACTCCCTCTGGCCGAGGCGCTTCTTGTGACGTCTCACGTGGGGCGAGAGGGGGCACGCCTCCACCAGTTCATCTGACAGCACAGGCTTGATAGGTGCCGGCTCGGCTTCAGGAGCCGGGGAAGTGTTTGAAGTGTCAGGAGGGGAGCTCAGGGGGGGTGGAGTTGGCATGCACACCAGGACATTCCCCAACGGATCTGTTGGGGTGTCTGGAGGTTGAGCAAAGTCTTCTTCGTCGGGAGAACTGTCCGTGGGAACTGGCACAGTGTCAACCACACCCCCTCCCTCATTGTCCTCAAAAGTCTCAACACCCTCTGATTGTTCCCCTTGCCCTAGCTGAGGGTGTTGAAGCTCATCCAGCCCCCCTCCTTGATCCCCCTGAGGGAGCTGGCACTTGACATTGAAGCATTAGGGAGCTTCTCTTGTACTTTTTCTCTAAAGGGGGTCACTACATCCCTTCGGCAATGTTGGTTTTCAATGCCAGAGTAATACCTCCAACTCTTATATGGAACACAGTTATGCCCTCAGGGCAACTATGCCCCTTTGGAACGTGTTCAATCAAAATTCCTTAGGAGCATTTTAGGCCTACCCAGTTGCATACCAAATGTTGCATTACACCGAGAGGTAGACACTTTGCTGGTTGAGACCAGGGCATGGGCTTATAGGATAAATTTGTGGCTTAAGTTAACCTTTTCCCCCCTGGGTCTTGCCCCATTAATTCTTATTGATTCTTATCAATCTCAATGGAAACATAGGGTGACCTCTAAGTTGTTCTCCTTAGGCTTCTAACAGACAGTAATACTACAACTGGGATAACTCAAAGCCAAAGAACTCATTTTGCAACATATTAGGGACATAGAACTCCAGCATAACAGGAGTCAGTTGTCAGCATTTCCCTATATGTGGCCCAGTGCAAAGGTGTCTGTACCTGCAACTTACCTAACTACTTTGAGCATTCCCAAGTATAGCAAGGCATTTTCCCATGCTAGATTTAATGCTCTTCCCTCCGCTGTTTTGGACGGGAGGTACAGGAAAGTGCCCTACGTAGACAGGCTTTGCATTTGTGATTCCGGAGCGGAGGAAGCGGTGGAGCACATTTTATTACATTGTCACCTTTACTCAGATCTTCGCACTTTGTTTTTTTACCCTTGCCTTCTTAAAAGGACTAGAATTTCTGAAGAAAATAAGGCCCATATTTTACTTGAAGATCGAGATCCATTCATCACGGATATGGTTGCGAAATTCTGTGTTGCGGCCATAGCTCACAGGAAGAGCTTGGTCCAATCAGTTTAACTTTTGTTTTAATCATTTTACTACTTGGTATTAGGCCTGGGTAAATTGTATTTTATATGTTTGTATTTATGTTCGCCTTAAATTGCTGGTCTTGGACAGAATTAAAATAAATTCAATGATGTGTGAGTGAATATGGAATTAAGAGTCCTCACTGGAATGTCATGCCTGAAAAGTAGGGACGGGGGGTTGTCGGTGGCATTCGAAACAGTTAACATTTAAAAGCAAATCTTCCTAATTCACACCTTATGAAACACAGCCATCCCTGAAAATTCACATTTCTCTGAATTTTGCAATGCAATATTCTAGCCAAGTAATGTGTACAAGAGATGCATATACCAAAGTAAAGTGTGCATTAAAAAACATAGGGAGAATAACATACAAAAGTGTTTCTTATTAGGGGAAATTGCTTTGCAAATATGTATATAGTAGATAATGTATTCATTAGGAGAAATTCACATTAAAAGGCTGATACATTGACAAAAAGTCTCTTTCTGAAAAAAGAAAATCTTAAACTGGCATGGACATGTGGAATATTGAATTTAAGATTGGGAAAATGAGTATTTCCAAAAAATACTACATTATTTGTCCTGTTGTTGACTATTAAATGTAACATACATAGCTATTTACCTAACTTGCATTCATTTCAATGCAAAGGAAACATCGCATTGTAAAAAAAAAAGTAATTTATTACATATTGTTTGGGGACTTAAAAGCATGTGATATGAATGAATACCTATTGTATTTGCTTGACTGATTTACATCCCTGACCATAGATAAACACACAAACTACAGCAATTTCTGCTTCCTTTTCTTTCTTTCTTTTTGTTAGAACTCTCCAACATCCATAGGTGTGTGTGTTTGTATGTGAATGTGTGATTATGAGAGAGTGTGTGCTAATCTTTCTATTTATGCATTTAAAATAGAAAAGAATTAGCATCCTCCAAGGCTATTTGTGGACAAAATGGTGAAATAATTAGTCAAACAATTCACTGATTATACATATACACTAGGGATGGGTAAGAAATTAGATTCAGTTCATATTTCAATCCAAATTTTTCAAATTTGCTCTTAGTGAAACAACATGAGAACCGTAACACAGGCATCCTTTGACATTAGCACTTCTTTGAATTTTGCAATGCAGAAGGCCAAACAAACAATGGCTACAAAAATGCATTGTTAGAGGAAAGTGTGCATAAAAATGAATATATGAGTGAAGCTAACATACAAATATGAATTATATGATCAGAAATTGCTTTCAAAAATGTGCTCATTAGTCCATACTGCCTACAAGATGTGTTTATTAGGAGAAATTAACACTAAAATGCTGGAGAATGTTTTGTGAGCATTTTTTTTAAATTGTGAATTGCTGCAGATATGTGCAGAACTGAATTTAAGATTGGAAAAATGAGACACTGAGAGAACCAAACTTCACAGATCTTTCCATCCCCAACGTGCGTTTGTGCATACACACAGGCATACACACTCACTATCGCTGGTAAAGAAAAGTGCTACTACTGCATGGAGACACAGAAAAAATATTAATCTGTTTTGATTGTTGCTTCTGCTGAGTTTTGTGCCTCTTCTCCCCTTCCCACCTGCAAATAATTCCTTTGATGCTTTTGACCTGTTATACCTTGGTAAGTTTTACAACTTGCAGCTGACAGCTGCTCCAGCATCCTTTAGCCATGAATAAATAGGAATATTGCAGAAGTTCTGCAAGATAAGAAGTGATTCTGATTGCTTATTCCTGCTTGGGTCAATAAAGTTTGGATTTGTTGACCTCGGCTGCTCTCTCTTACTGAAGGGTTATCTGTCATGCAACCCAGTTAATGCAAACTTTGTAAAGGTCAACCAAATCCAAATACTCACAGTTTGCCTCAGTGCAGCATCTGTGGGTATTGCTAGGATGTACACAAAACATTATTTTTTCATATCCAAGCCACATTATCATTATTTTCTCATAATGAAAAAGAAAAATAACAGCAATCAATTTCTTCAATCAATTTACTACGGTCAGTAGGTCAGAAACAAATACAATAAATACAGAAATAAGATACACTAAATAGCAGACTGTACTCTACAATTTCAATAAAGTTAGTAAAAAAATGTATAAGATTTAATGGAATATAGTTATTCCCCAGTTGTGGGAGCTTGCTGACCACCTTAACTCACTTTTCTGATTTGTTGTTGGGTTAAAATAGACCCCAGGACAATAATAGGTTTGTTTGTTTTAAGTGGGATGGTTTTGGCTATGACTCCAATTTAATGCAAAAAGACAAACATGAAACTGTTTTAAGGATTGTTTATTATTGCAGGGGTGCAACCATGCAAGCATGAGATTTGGAGTCTACAGTGACCCCACCGCACCCCAGTATCAATTCCTAGGAGAGTCTGATAAACCCAAGATACTTTACTTTCTTCTCCAACCTCCAGTAGCATCTGTCATGAACCACCCTGTTCAGATCTTGTAAGTTCGGGTCTGTGACTTCCTTTATGGAATCAATCAATCTCTTGTTTGGTCTTCCTCTTTTTCTGTTTTTCCCAGCATCATTGTTTTTTCTAGTGAATCATGTCTTCTCATTATGTGTCCAAAGTATGATGACCTCAGTTTCATCATAGCAGCAGTTCTGGTTTAATTTGTTCTAACACCCAATTATTTGTCTTTTTCTCAGTCCATGGTATGCGCAAAGCTCTCCTCCAACACCACATTTCAAATGAATTGATTTTTCTCTTATCTGCTTTTTTCACTGTCCAACTTTCACATCCATACATAGAGAATGGTGTTTGTTCTAATACACCCTATTTGTTGATGACTTTTAAAAGAGATGGTTTGTGCAACACGATCCCCAATTAGAAAATCCTGCTAGATTGTATGGTTGTTTGCTTCCATCTGCTGATCATTCTTGATACTGCACCCTACAGGAAACACATAAAGCAAAATGCCAAATACTGCCTAAGAATTGTAGGTAACGATACACACCAAGAGATTAATAGGAATAGGTATCTTTCAGCCATCTCTACTGTTTCCAAGAGTATGAAACAGACTCAGCCAGCCTTGGCATGGCTCAATCACTCTGCAGCATCTTTGCATCACAGCCTCATTACTACCTCTTGTCCAGCAAGCTCTGTACCCTGCTAAGATAAATAGAGTAAATCTGCTGAAATCTGCCCTCCATTGTCTTTAGTGCAAATTTCTCCTAATAAACACATTTTTGTATACAGTTTTGATTAAAAGTAAGGGTAAAGGTGTCCCCGCACTTATAGTGCAAGTCGTTTCTGACTCTTAGGGTGACGTCTTGCGACGTTTACTAGGCAGACCGTTTATATGCGGTGGGATTGCCAGTTCCGTCCCTGGCCTTTCTTTACCCCCCAGCGTATGTCGGGTACTCATTTTACCAACCACGGATGGATGGAAGGCTGAGTGGACCTCAACCCCTTTTACCGGAGATTCGACTTCCTCCTTCCGTTGGAATCGAACTCCGGCCGTGAGCAGAGCTTCGGCTGCGTTACCGCCGCTTACCTCTCTGCGTCTCCCTATTTTTTAAGAAAGTTGTTTTTCATGTAATATTTTAAAATTGTTGCAACCCTCCCTGGGACCTTTGGGTGAAAGGTGGGGAGTGAATGACAGTGATGATGTACACATTTTTGCAAGCAATTTCTCCTAATGCATGTTTATGTGTTCTTTTCTTTAATATATTCGCTTTTGGGCACATTTCCCCATAATATATACATTTTTGCAAATACTGTTGGGTTGGAGAACTGCATCACAAAATTCAGAAACATTTGAATTTGAAAGGATGGCTGTGTTTTGGTTCTCATATTGTTTTGGAAACTGCTCATTTGATAGATTTGGCTTTAAATGTGAAGAAATCAAATTTCTCCCCCCAAACACTACTCCCAGAATTCGCAACTTCAACCTGAGTTGGTGCTTGTTCTGTTGAACAGCAGGGCTGGCCAGGGATAGAGGAGAAATCCAGTTTGATTCAGGTTTTCATGCAAACATAACTAAACCACTCTTTGTAAAACAATGAATGAACCTAAACACAGCGAGCCCTCAAAATCCCACACTTCCCCAAAATCTGTGATACAGTTCTTCAACCAGAGAACATGTACAAAGATGCATGAAATGCACATAAATAACACATAAAATGCATTATATTAGGTAGATTTGTGTGTGTGTGTGTGTGTAATTGTCATTAACAAAACAGAGGTTTTTATTGTAGTAGAGCTTTGAGGATGGAATGTTCAGAGGGGCTCCATTTGATGTTTGCACAAATAGAAATAGAGCAGGTCCTGCAATATAATTTATGACATCCTGGTTTTTGCAACTGCCATCTTGGTGACAGCATCTGTATGTTAGCAGCTGATGAAGGTGGAAGCCAAAACGTTTTGCTAGTAAAATAAAAACCTCTGTTTGGTTAATCACAATTATATGTATGATTAACGAAATCCTTATAGGATCCAGAGCAAGGTTGGATGAAGTTCTGTTTGTTGCTTTCAACTCTCTCTCTCTCTCTCTCTCTCTCTCTGTATGTGTAATATATATATATATATATTAAGAGATGTATATTAGCAGAAGTTTAAACTAAAATGTTGATGAATGTCCATGAGAACTACTACTACTTCTTTTTTAGATGCGAACTGATGCAAAAATGTGGAGAACTGAACTGAAGACTGTGGGGGAGGGGAATGGGGGAATGAGAAACTGCGAGAAACCAAAGCTGACAGATCATCCATCCCTAGGGATAGGCCTGACTGCTCCCTCCAAAAGCATAGCTTGCCCAAGGCACCCTGAAATCTAGTGGCAGCCCCAATAATCCTCATTGCTTGCCCAGAAAACACACACAAATGGCTTACCACATGAGTGCCCATATAAAGTCTTTTTAAAGGGGGAATCTTCTTCAACCCTCTGCTTTTGGGATGGCTTTGGACACGGTGGGCACTTTGGTAAGTGGGATAACTAAATATGGCGTGACCCTGTTTGCCTGCATCGTTAATAACATTCTGAATGGGGTATTGTGAGTGTGAAGAGCTTGCCTTGGTAGTAGAAGGCCCTTGGCTCTAACTGCCCCTTTAAGAAAGCTCCAATCCACCTCTACAGGAGCATAGCTGCTGCAACTAAGCCAGCCAAGCCAAGGGATGGTGACGGAACAGGTGTTACCACTTGGAGCTAATGAACAGCTGCTGTGGTTGAATGCCCCAGACACAGCAATCAGGGAAGGGAGAGAGATGGATTTGTTTGGGGAAACACCAGAGGAGTGAGGGTTAGCCATATTGCAGCTCTTCTAAAGCTTTTTCCCCCCTGCCAGGAACGAGGAAAGGGGGCGGATTCTGCTGAGAGGTTTTACATTCTACCCTAAATCCTCTATGGCAAAGATACAGTAGAATTGGCTCACTAGCTTAGAGGGACCTAAAGTGTATCTAGTCAGAGTACTGTTAAACTGGTCATTCCCATAACCTGGACAAAGGGGCTACTGTGGTGTGACAGAGCTCACAAGCTGCAGAGATCCTAATGCCAACCCACTGGGACCTGATGGAACTCTGGGTGTCTATATCTACCACTTTGGGAGAGGACCCTGGAACAGCAACGTAAGCCAGGACTAGGGATGGGTGAGAGTGATTTCGCATTTCAAGCAGAAGTTATCAAGTTCTCAAGTTCTGAAACAATGTGAGAACCGGGACACAACAATCCTTTGAAATTCTCTTTTATCAGAATTTTGGGATGCAGTTTGCTAACGAAACAACATTTACAAAAATGCATATATTAAGGGACAGTGTGCATAAAAATGAATAATTTTTTATGAGTGAGAGTAACATGCAGGAAGGCAAGAAATGATGAGAAATGGCTTGCAAAAACGTGTATCTTTGTCAAAACTGCCGACAAACTGCCACCCTGGGCTCTTGCTGGGAGGAAAGGTGGTATATAAATAAATAAAATAAATAAATAAATGTATGTATTTGGAGAAATTCTTACTAAAATGGTGGAGAATTTTCATGAGGATTTTTTTTTTAAAAGCAAATTGCTATAGAAATGTGGAGAACTAAATTCAAGATTTAAAAATGAGAAACTGCGGGAACCAAAAGTGACAGATCTTTCCATCTCTAGCCAGGAGTAATTGAAAAGGACTTTGTAAGGTTTGGGGATATGGCTTGTGACTTGGAAAAGGCAGCATGATGCTGTACCAGGGACCAAAACCTCAATAAAGCTAGAGTTGCTGCAAGACCACTATTGCTGGTTTTGTGGTCAGTTGAGGTTCATGTCTGGGTATATTTCTTCCTCTTGAATGGTCACCAGGATGGAGACACAGTATGTTTTCTCCATAGAGAGGTGTGTGCGCTCTCTCTGTATGGAGAACATTTGCATATCTCCCCATAGTGGGATATATTGGACCCCCTGTGAAGAATATTTGTGTGTTCCTAGCCTGTCCCTATAGTGCTGACACAAACAATCATTGTCCTTCAGGCACCTGCAAAGTTGGCCAGTTGTATTGTTTGGAGAGAAAGGGGAGGGAGATTTGAAGAACAGCAATGGATGTTCAGTAAATTAACTGTGACATGAACATATTGAATTAGTTCAGAAAGATGGCAGGTGTTTTTATTTTGTTTTCTTTTTGGTAAACCAGATGGCTTTCTATTTGTTAGTAATATGGTTGGCAGAGGGGAACAGAATATAACTGTTCACTGATGTTCTGTTCACCCTTACAGGAAAGGATCCAACTACTTTTGTGTTCAAAGGAGCTCATAGATATGGCTGCATTCCAGAAGCTGTTAGAATTCAGCTGGCACCTTTTCTCCTCTGTAATGACCATAGTTTAGGGCAGGAGATGGGAACTTCCATCATCCCTGACAATTGGCTCTGCTGACTAGGGCTGATGAGAGATGGCATCAGATAACATGTGGAGGGCCACAGATTCCTTCTCTTGCTCCCTTCCCCCATCCCCCCCCTTTAACAGATAAATGCTCCTTTAACATGACCAACAAATTGCTATATCCATACACCATGATCTGGTTCAAATGTCATCCTAAACTACGGTGCAGTGTTAAACTGTGATGCGGTCCCCTGCATCCCTTCCCCACTCCACATGGGGAAGATTGGAGGTACAGCAGACTAAGTGACACCCATAGGGATGTTGACGCAAGGCTTGCATGTTCAGACATACAGAGTTTGTATGCCTAAACTTGCCTGCAGAGAAATGCATGGGCACTATTCTGATGTAACACTGAAGTGTGGTTTCGCCTCTCTTGTTCTGCTGGAGGAAGCTTGGTTCTTGCGTTCTTCTGTGTTTAACTGTCCTGCCCATCTAATTATAACTAAGCTTACTTGAGGTCATTTAAAATGGAAAAGTGGAAGTGCTGTGGTCCCAGGCTATAATCTGAGTGCACATGAGACCACCACCTTGCTGAAGCTAAGCAAGTCTGGGTCTGGTCAGTACCTGGATGGGAGACCACCTGGGAACCACCTGTATGCCACCTTGGGTTCCATGGTGAAAGAAAGGGGGGTATAAATGTAATAAATAAGTGTTTATGTACAAAAATTTTAATGTGATGATTTAATGTGGGCTTTTAAAAAAGAAGAAGAAAGAAAATGATAAGCCTGAACTTCAGATTAAACCATCACTTTATCTTTAGGGTTCAGTCACTGTTGTCTGGGAAAGAGTTTCCCTCCCCACCCCTTACTAGCTGTTTCTTCTCTTTTTCAGGATACTAAAGTGGAGTGCAGTTCTTGTGTAGAAACAGAGGACAGAAAAGTAAGTCCTTTATTTTGATATATTTTCCTTTGTCTCGTGTATTTTAATGCAACAGCTTTAAAAACACACATTACTTCTATCCTGTCGAAAGCTATTTCTTGAATTTATGCATGTTCACTCTTATTCATGTAAGACATGGGGAAGAGACATTTCTTTCTTATAATATGGGGATAATTGTGCTCACTGCTTATCATTTGAGAGGGAAGTTCACACTATAATGTGCTTATGGAAAGATCACTTTGTTTTTCATTGCATCTTGCTCATGGTTCCTTTTCTAATGCAGTTTCTGTCTACGGCAAACATAATGTTCACTATCTTAGGTTAAGAGATGAATAGCACTCTCTGAGATCCTCCTCCTTCCTATTATCTTTCCACATGTGGATTCTCCCTTTTACTTTCTGTTTTATTTCTAACCATGGTACAGTGTTGCATACACATTCTAACTTCCCCTGTAAACTGGTAGGCTTTAAGGGGGGGTGGACTCTGGAAACCAGAAGGGGGGTGGACTCTTGGAACAGGATGAGTTTGTGCCACAGGACTGAATGAAAAAGGAAGCACACCACAGGCTAGTACACCCAATCTGCAAACCTTGATTAGGAAGACTGGAACCGTACATTAGAACTGTCTCTAGGCCCAGCTCAACATTTAATGATATATTCAACAAAATCACCACTGGTGGGCATTAGTGGCAGCTAGGATAGTGGTGGTAGCAGCTATATCACTCTGACCAAGTGAAGGATGGCAGTACTAACATTTCCAAAAAGTCTTACAATAACTTCGAGGTTGCATCTTTCCAAGGCATTGCAATGAATTTAAATAGAATTGCTCAGTGCTGATTAGGAGTGCTGGGATCCAGAAAAAAAAGAAAAGGGAAACCCAGAAAAATAATAATGGCGAGCCCAGTACAGACATCAGTGGACATCCAAGGATGTTATAGGGCAAACACAAGCCTAACTGCACTAGTATGTTAACAGTATGCATATGTTAGATATACATATGTGAAAAAACACTTCGAAAAAGTATTTAATTTCCTTGACTGATCCTTGTATATTAAACGCATGCTTTGAAGGAGGAAAACTGTTGTCATTAAAAGTATCTTGCATGCATTGTAACCTTCACCTGGAGTTCAAGCATTTATATTTATGTATTTTACATTATGGTGGTTCTACTCATCCAATAGCCAATATTTAAATGGATTCAGAATGTTTCTTGCTTTGCATAACTGTTTGACATACTTAAAGTAGTAGTTGAATATATGAAAGATAAGGTACCGCGCTGTGGACATGAATGAGGTATCATCCTTGCACACTTCAAACCAGTATTGCATAGCTGCAGTTGTGTTGCAGTTAACATAAGATTTTGAATGACACCTTAGGAAAAGAATGTGAAGAAAGCATTTTTCTGTTTTAATTATTTCTTGTTTGTCAAGCCCCCATAACACCAATTTATTGTTCCTATGTCTAATTAAAAGTCCCATTTTCCTACTAAATGACTCATGGATGGGAGACAATCCTTTTCCTATGCAGAGAAGGAAAAATGTTTTCCAGAGGCTTCCTTGTGGTTCTGGCCTCAGTTTGGGATGAGGTGACTGACTTGTGGGGTGGGGTCAGCCTGGGACCTTATCCCTCTGGGCTTCTCCGCAGACATAAATTTGAGGCCCTTAGGTGGCTTTGGACAAAATGAATATATTTATTGAATTGTTTAACTTCAGTGATAAAGCTAATACATACAGACAGTGCAAATTTCTGAATGTTACCAAAATGGCCTCCTTACTGAGTTTTTTCTGAGAACTAAGATGAAGCATACAAATAGCAGACACTATGGCTGGACTGGACACAGAAAGGTGTGTGTTTGAGACAGGTGAATGTGACATTCTAGTGGCATTATTTCCAGTGCCAATTTATTTAGTCTCCAAAGAGGTTTTGCAGCAAGCTGCAATAGAGATTATTGTCAAATATAACAGTAGTGTATACCCACAATCTTTTTAAAATGTCACATGTGATTTTACGAGGTTGAGGATATCATTTTTCTCCAGACTTTCATAAATCTTTTCCAAAACAAGCAGAATCTCTCTGCCCTTCCCAACAATGACGTATCTGATGCTATCCTAAACTCACCCCTCCCCAGCCCTGATGACTCGGAAAAGTGTGCTCTGATAATTCAGCCTTTTTTTTGTTGTTGAAAACATGACAAGAGTTCAGGTACGTTAGTGGGCAGAAGGATATTGCTTTCAAATGAAGAACAACAAAATTGTTTTCCACTGTGGATTCAATAGGCACAATTTATTTCTTGTGAGACTGGCATCTGACATTCTGAAGCCCAGCTGTTTGTGCTGGGCTATGATAAACTTGCAACAGTGCTTGTGGACAGGGAAGCTTCTGCAGCTAAACTGCCAAAAGACGGGAATTAAATTAAGACTCTAAGGGCAATATGTTAAATAAACAGCCTTGTACTTACACAGAAACAGACACACGGAGTCCATGTTTAGAGGTTTCACAATGTGTCAAAGGTTTTCACTGATGCTTTTCTAAAATTGTTCATGAAGTTGCTTTTGATACGTTTGGCTGTATCCTTGATTGAAATTTCGATTAGATTTTGTTGTGGTTTATGGGAGCAGAGGTGCCACAGAGTTCACACAGATTAAAGAAGCATTGCTTTGATCTCAAAATCATGGGGCATGATCCAGCTGGAGATCAGCACTTTTAAATCCCCTTGATTTCAATGGAAGAGATTTAGGAGCACCCTTAATGCTTCCCTTGAAATCTGTGACACTTGAAAGTGGTTAATCCTGTTTAGTTTGTGACAGGAAGTTGTATAAACTGTGCTTTATTTCCCTTTATAGACAGATGTTGATAACTTGACTCACTGATTATTTTGAAGGGTGCCTGTTAAATTGTATGTTCTAGTAAGCACCTGGCTTGTGACTTTTTCTAGCTTAATTTCTGCAAATGTTTCCCCACCACCACCACAAATGCTTCTGCATGCAAAAACTGACATGGGGCGTATTGTATTAGTTTAATAGATCAATGGGTTAAAATGGTAGCACTCCTGTCCTGATTGCTAAAATTCCTTTCACACTGTAGTACCTGTTGCATTAAGGAACCATGGCTTTTTTGGGTGATACTAGCATTTTGTGCAAAGTTTTTCACACAGCTGCAATGAACAATGTCTTGTGTTTGTCCCTCACCTGTTATACACATGCACACTGTGTAGGAAGTGTAAGATCTCATCCCGTTGCCATGTGACCCCTTCATCCTTTAGCATCATACTTCCTTTTTAGTTGGATAGACACAGGTGGGGGGGGGGAGGAAGAAAGAAAATAATGCTGCTACCTGTGTCTACACCAAAATACCAGTACACTTTTCATTAGGCAAAAAAAAAAAAAGGTGTGTGCCTAAAGGGTGGGAATGCATTGCATGCAGGGATGCCTGTCACATGAGAGGCTGCAGTTAGCGCAAAACTCCAGTGATCTTTCTGGATTCCCAAGTTTGCAAACAGATTATTTCTGGAATTGTTTATCTCAAAAATTAATGCCGGACTTCCAAAAATCTAGTGGAATAGAGTGGAACTAGCTTTTACATTGTGAGAAAGGTCAAACAAAATGTTCAAATTGTCAGGTAAGAAATTGTTGGAATAATGGGTTAAAGTGCAGTGTGAAAGCAGCCCCTGTCTAGTGTTATGATCACATTCAGATGTGATTTTAAACAGTGGGCAAGAAATTAGCGGTCTGGCGGCAGGTAAGTGCCTGTGTGATGTATCTCGAAAGAAGATATCTTGGTTACAGTCTGCAAGAACCTGTATAGAAGGGGATGATCCAGCCCCATGTGGTGAGCAAGGTCATGATCCAGGGGTTATGTCATAATGACAACTTCCATACACCAGCATAATGGGTAAAGAGGTCTCAGTGATCTGGAGGTTGTAGCTAGGATTCAGTCAAAACTTTGCATCCCTTATCCTGAAGAGAAACCTTTGGCTACCACAAGTGTAATGGTGTTTGCTTTTTAGACCTAAAAGTGCCATGTGCAGGGTGGCCACTGTCTGAGGCAGTGAAGAACAGGTTCATGTCTATTTCATGTGTGTTTGCTGCCAAGTCCAACCCAATGCAGATTTTTTAAAGGAAAATAACTAATTAAATATCTGCATCAGTATAGTATATTTTTTTGTTAATAAATCAGTGTTTTAAAAGGACTTCTATGGTGGTCTGAAGGCTGACTCTCCTCTTTTTTATATAATGTTTTAGCCAGCTGTAGCAACTTGAACAAGTTTGTTTGTCCTCATTGGCACATCAAATATCCCTTATATACCCAGTCGATCACTGCGGTCTGCAGGTAAGGGCCTCCTGCAGACACCATCTTATCAGGAGGTCTATTCTGCACAACATAAGAAGTGCACCTTTAGTGTAGTGGCACCTACCCTTTGGAATTCCCTCCCCTTAAATATTGGACAGGCACCATCTCCGTTAACTTTTCGGCACCTATTGAAGACCTTCCTTTTTCAACAAACCTTTTAAGTAGAGGCCTTATCCCAGTCTGCGTCTGTGTTGGAACTGCTTTTTAATGCATTTTTAAAGCTTTTTTAAAAAAAGTTTTAAAGATGTTTTGTTTTAATATATGTTAAAGTCTGTTTTTATGATGTTTTAGAATGTTTTTAGTGCTTTTGTTTGGTGCCCTGGGCTCCTACAGGAGGAATGTTGGGATATAAATCTAAGAAATCATCAATAAATCATCATGTTGCATCTCCCCCAAGTAGAATTGTGGCCACATTTTCAGTGTGAACGCAAATGTTAACTGCTTCACGTGGCTGGTATGTATTTTAAAAAAGGGGGGGAGGGGGAGCGTTGAAAGAGAAAAAAGATAGAATCAGACCCCTGCCTGCCTCACTGTAGAACCTGGGACAAATTAGGATTCTGAAGGGGATCCATGTCTAATGTGCACATTCTTCCATGGTACATGGAGATCAGGCAAGTCTGTTTTGGAAATCAAAACTGGCAAATTCCTCCTCCATCCCTAGTCTGAGGATTACTTTGCTTTCCTGCCCTTTGACTGGGCCTACTTCTCCTTTGTCAAGTCAACCTCAACGGCATCTGCATTGACATTCTTGGGAGAGTCCCCTGGAGGCAACCGTGATGCTGGCCGCTAATGAGCAGCTGAGTGGGATTACCTTTGCAGTCCAAGGTCATTCACAGCACCACACTCCATTTCCTTGTTTCTCTAGCACAACGGGAGAGAAGGGGAAATGGTTTGCTGAGAGAATCCTTTGAGGTTCCTCTTGACAGATAAAATCACCACTTTTTACATGCGAGAGCCACCGTGGGGCCTGCAAGATCAAAAGGCTTTATGCTTCACGCTGGAGCTGATAATGTGATAGGTCAGCGAAGTTAGAGGATTTCCCCCCCTCTCTTTGTGCTAACTCTGCATGATGTTCTTGGGGATACAATATGCATGTTCAAACTCGTGGCTGCTTTGCCGGCAGATAAGGATTTTTATAGTGCCGTCTGTCAAAGAGCCTTGAGGCACTTTCCAGAGATTAATTAACAGCCTGTGTTAAGAAGGCAAATGCCATCTTGGTAATAGACAAGGTACTGATGGGCAGACAAAAGTGTGGACAGGGCAAGCTGGTCAAGGACATATGATGTGCGTGGGAAAAGACACAAAGTGACACACAAAGTACAGCACCTGGCTCTAGCTTCTTTTCTTTCCCTGAAATCTCAAGCGCAGAACATAGAGGGAAATGGCTTGCAGACCAATCTTCTAGGGTCCTCCACTAAGTCATGTGCTGGTTGATGTGGCTTATGAGAATTAGCCCCCTTCATATTAGCAACACCCTACATTGTACATCGTTGTGAGGCTTTATAGCTGGGGAGGAGGGTCGCATACCAATGGTGGGCAGGGCCAGGGACAAAAGTGGGTGGAGCCACAACTGTGAATGTTACCTTGGTACAGCGGCATGCTGTCTACACACACATCCCTCCATCTTCCATCCAGGCAAGCATTATTCAAATTATTATTCACATTTATTATTGTTCACAGTTCAAGGAGGTGAAGAACTCATTTGAAGTCTACCTGATGAGTGACGGTGGGAAAAAAATTGAATACTGATGACAATCCTGAAGAGAGTCGTGATGAAGTTGTCTCCTTTTTTGGTTAGGAGGGGCAGAACTGCCCAAGTCTGTCTTGGCACTCATCATGAGTAGCTGGGCTAATTTCCTGGAATTAAACTGGTTCAGGAATGGATCAAGAGTAGATGGATCCTGTAGCCCAGGGCTGGCCCTCCAGATGTTACTGAACTACAATAACTATCATCCCTGGCCATTGGCCATGCTTGCTGGGGCTGATGAGAGTTGTAGTTCAGCAACATTTAGAGGGCCAAAGGTTCCCTACCCACCTAGACTGTGCTGCTTCTTCCCCTGGAATCTGTGCCAACTACACCACATTTATGCCCACTGTTTGCAGCTTACTGGAGGGAAAGGGGAATGGCAACAGGATGCAGCAGCAGGAACTGAGGTCCTTGTTGCAACAGTGAATATTAGCCACATCACACAGGCATTCTGACAACCATGGGGACAGCATGCTTCCAGTTGACTTTTCAAGTTTATCACTAGATGTGTTGCACACATGGATTCTGGTGTAACACTTGTATTCTGGGTGTGTGTGTGCAAGAGAGATATTCAGCAGTGTAACCAAATGAATCTCAAGAACATAAGAAGAGCCTTCTGGATCAGGCTACTCATCCATTTAGTCCAGTGTCCTGTTTTTACAGTGATCAGCCAGATGCCTCTGGGAAGCCCAGAAGCAGGACATGAGCGCAAGAGGACTCTCCCCACTTGTGATTCCCAGCAACTGGCATTCAGAGGCATATTGCATAAAGCAATTGAGAAAACATAGCCATTGTGGCTAGTAGCCATCAATAGACAAATTCATGGAGGGTAACACTACCTCTTTTAAAGCTATCCAGTTTGGTGGCCATCACTGCCTCTTGTGGGAGTGAATTCCATAGTATGCATTGCTTGAAGAAGTACTTCTATCTATCCTGAATATTCCAGTGTGCAGCTTCATTGGATAGATGTTCACAAGTCCTACTGTTATAAAAGAGGGAGTGAGAAAAAAAGCTTTTCTCTAGTCACATTGTCCCTGGTGAGGACAGTTTTCATGCCTAATGAAAAATCTTGAAGACATTGAACATGATGAAATTGTGTGCTTGCTTCCTGATAAATGTGAATTTGGGGCAGCATGAGGACTTAATGGGAAGCTTCTGTGCCATTTGAATGCAACTGCTATTGGTTGTTACAGCTCCCTGGTCCGTCCTGTCACTGTGACATGCAATTATGGAATTTCAGAACTGAGAAGGTGACAACGCCTCCCACATGTGTGTCCCTCTCTTTGTACTTAATCCAACTGCATCTAGCAATCAGCGGTTTGATAAAGTGGCAGGGGCTGGTGGAGGTACCAAAGCATCCTTCTGTCCTCCTCCTGAGGTATGCAAGTTTTGTGCTTACCAGTTGTTCAGAAGATGTTTTGGAAATGGATCCTTGTTTTCCTGCACTGGAATGACTGCCATTAAGGAAGGTGCTGAAGAAGGTGGTGAAGAAGGTGTTGGTGGCATTTACGTGATTCCAAAGTGGCCTTTCTTCACTTTTGATCCTACCCCCTCAGGATTAGGATATATTCAGTGCTTGACTGCAATGGATGGAAGTAAGCAATGTTTCAGCTAGTTCTGAGCTCTGTAGTCCAACCCCAGAAAGTGTTTCCAGTTTGGTATGGTCTGCCTATCCCATTAAAATTGCCAGAGGTTTCTGCTGACTCCCATAGAACACCTTTGCAATGTTCTATTTATTTGTTTATATGCTGCCCTCTCACAAAATATCAGGGCAGTGTACAACAAAATAAAAGCATTTAAAAGCAACACCAGTTAAAATGATTTTGTACTTGAGAGACATTTTAAGCAGGTGCCTAGGCCTGTCGGCATAAAACGGTCTTCAAGAGACACCTGAAAGTCAAAAGCGAGGATCCCTGCTGAACCTCAGCTGGAAGAGTGTTCCACAGCAAGGGACCAGCGACACTATAAATGCAGGACTTTGGTTGAGACAGTCAGGCCTCTGTAACACGGGGGACAGTGCTCCTCCAGATAACACTGTTGATTGACCTAGGATATAAGGACTCAGGAGGACCTTAAGGTATCCTGGACACAAGTTATTCAGGGTCTTGTATATTGACACAAAAGCCTTAAACCTGGTCTGGTAAGATATTTTAGGGCAAGAACCATAGCTCAGTTGTAGACAACTTGCTTTGCATGCAGATAGCCCAAGGTTTCAACTGTGGCATCTCCAAGTAAGGTTGGAAATGTCTCTTGTCTGAAATCCTGGAAAGCTACTGAGCTAACTAGATGGACTAATGGCCTGACACAGTAAAAGGCAACTGCCTATATTTATATGCTCCTAGGATTGCTTCCTCCAACCCCGCTGGTAGCAGGACTAGTGGGAGTGGGTGGGTGAACCCCCCTTTCTTTGGTGATAGGGTAGCTCTCCCTCACCTTAATTAACATTTTAGGTAGTGAGGATTTCACTCCTTTGTTCCTGCACTGTTAATTGCAACCACAGGTAGGGATGGCAGAAAATACCTACGGAAATGGGAGAGGAAATTGCCACTGTTTGCAATTGTGGTGGTTTGCCATTACTGTTCGCCATTTACTTATGGAAATGGGAGAAGAAATTGCCACTGTTTGCTTATTCATTCCATGTTCTGAATGGGTTGCATCATTTGGGGCTTTTTAGTTTAGCGAAAAGGTGAGTAAGAGGTGACATGATAGAAGTGCAGCAAATCATAGCATGGGGAAACTGGATAGAGGAAGTTTTTTCTTCTCTAGAACTCAGGGGGCATCCAATGAAGCTGAAAGTTGGAAGATTCAGGACAGACAAAAGAAAGGTCTTCATGCGGCACATAGTTAAACTCTGTAATTTGCTCCCACAGGAGGCAGTGATGGCCACCAACTTGAATGGATTTAAAAGAGGATTAGACAAATTCATGGAGGAGAAGGCTATCAGTGGCTACTGGCCATGAAGGCTGTGCTGTGACCCCATGATCAGAAGCACCATGCTTCTGAATACCAGTCACTGGAAACTACAGGAGGGGAGAGTTGCTCTTGCATTCAGGTCCTGCTTGTGGGCTTCCTATGGGCATCTGGCGGCTACTCTAAAAGTAGGATGCTGGCCTAGATGGGCCATTGGCCTGATCCAGCAGGCTGTTACGTTCTTACCATTGTTGCTTTCCATCTGCTAACATAAGATAGCTGATGACTCCCCATCCCTCATTTCTATTGGGTTTCCTTTGCATTAAAATAAATGGCGTGGAATGACATAAATAGAATGTAACTCATGTAAGTTACGTACTTCCACCACAGTGTATAGTGAGACAGATAATGGTTTTGGCAGAAGATGAACTGCAGTGGAATGGCGTGAAGTGCTTTAGGCCATGGATACAGGACAGAATGGAAAATGATGCTTTCTTGCATCCCTAGTTGTAAGGTTTTCCTGCAGCATCCCAACCCTTCATTTTTTGGTGTCATGAATTTGGGATGCTTATAAAAAAAAAAAGTGATTATCCATGTGTACCAGCCAACATAGCAGGGCTGGGAGGTTATTGAGAACTGTGACAAAACAGTGTAATGCTTTGAATGAAATTGGGAGGGAGGGACACTATTAATTTCTTAACATACCAGTCCAGCAGGCTAGGTAATGAGGTCTCCAAAATTCATGAAGATAATTTGGGAAGTATTCATACTTCTCTGCAACTGCATGCCTGTCTGCACAATTAATTGGCAATAGATGTGAGTGTCTGGAATCAGATGTGTTTATAGTGGGATGCCATGGTGTAACTATCTGACTAAGAGCTATGGATGCATTAAGCTTTCTGACAAGGTGATAAACAACACACATAACAAACAAGGAAAGTAAAAGTTAAGGCTTCTGCAGACACCCTTCCTTCATCCCCCTTCTCTCTATTTTGGGTTGGTGGGAGTATAGCTAGTCCATTTTATTGTACTCCAGATTGATTGGCAATAGGAAGACTTCATGCTTTATATATGAAGCATGTGCTGTGCAGATCTGATTTATGTCACCTCAGCAGTTTTTTCTCAGTTTCACTGCAATGTTCTTCTTGTTGATCAAGGTCACAAAACCCTGTGATTGTGCCATTCATCTCAGCTGCTTGAAATCTGAAATATTGGGCCTCGATTTA